>NW_025322508.1:0-106557 GCF_019176455.1 Solea senegalensis
CGTTTTTGTCACATTTTGGACGACATCCTAAACTATGACATTTTTGTCACATTTTGTTTGGAGTGTGAACTTGTGCTTCGGGCCCCAGTAAAGCTCGGTCCGGCCCTGTTGTTCCTTTATGGTGGAAAAGTCATAGAACAGCCGGATGTGATTGTTGTACCTGTCGGACAGAAGCGACTCTTCATCGACTCTGCTTATGAACTCTTCCCACGGACTGTTCCCTCGGCTCGAGCTCGACACAAACGCCGCCACGTCCAGCGTCTGCGAGACCTCCTGGAATCTGGACGAGAACTCACCGTAGTCGATGAACCCGTCCTCGTCCGCGTCGAACCTGTGGAACAAGGCTTTAATCTGATCCTCGGGGACGTTGAGTTCCCTGCAAACCGCCGTGAAATCCCCGAACTCGATCCTCCCGGACTTGTTCACATCACAGGCGGAAAATAGCCGCTGGAGACTCGGTCTGTCCATGTTTACTTTAGTACATGTCAAATAAAACGATAAAAGTTGTAAAAAAAATAAATCTTCCCATGAGCCGAACCCGGCCGAAATATTTAAATGTCCTAATTATTCGGAACAGAGGAGAGAGCGAGTCATTGGTCCAGTTTTGAGTGTAGGCGGGTTTTCGAGCCAGTGTCCAGCAGCGGAGACAAGTGTGTGTCCTTATCTGTCTTCATCTGAGAAACTAGAGCTCAACTAAGAGAGAAACACGACAAGTGTTCGCGTCTGTTTGCCTTCTAGGTGTGTGTGTGAGCGAGCGTGTGTATTTTATCAGTCACTCCTCTTTGTTTTCTAGGTTGTTTCTGACTCTGACTCCACCCTGAGACATTAAACTGCTCCAATTATGAGACACTTGACGAGAGGATCAGATATACAGGTACAGTTTTTACAGAGAAAATTAAAAGTCCCAATATTGACATTTTTATAGAAGAAATTCACAACTTGATTTGCTATAAAAACAGATTTTTCAATTAGTTCTGGACAAGACTGGTTGTGTTGTGTTCAGGACATCTTTGTCTACTAGCATACTTAAAATGAGACATTGTTACTGCACAGTTTTTGAGTAATTTCAAATTAACATTTTTCTATGGGAAAAAATTCCCAAGTGTTGTGTATTATTGTTTGTATGTGTTTGTGTATTTAGATCTTTGTAACCTGAAAATTAAGATTAATTGTTACTGAATTGTGTGCTTAAAAATAAACTCACAAGTCACCCAAATAAAAAAAATGTATCCATTTGTTCTTTATTTGAAAAATTAAAATAAAGTGCTTTTTATATACAGTACAAAAAGAAAACAAAAACAGTAGTGATGTATCGTACAAAATAAAATACACTTCACAAGTTTTTTTTTTTTACATTGGCAGCTGAATTTACAAAAACAGTTTTACATAAAAATGTTTCTTTTTTTTTACACTTAAACTTTTTTTCTGTTTTTTTTTCTTCTTTTTTTTCATATAATACATGTCGGGGAGAGATGGCGGCGACTTGTATTGCCACAAACATGAGGTCTGACTATAGTGGTTCATTAAGAGAAAGCTTTTCACTCTTTAAACAAGCGTGTTCAGACCCTGCACATAAAGTCATTACTTGTGTACTATTAAAAAATCCCCACATCCTACGTTTGTTCTGCACTCAGCTCAGTATTGTTCTAATATTCTGCACAACAGCCTTTTATTTATTTTTATTTTTTAACCAAAAGCTGCCGTTTGTTTGTGTCCTCGCTAACAGTCTGCGTGATTGATTATTGACAACCGCTCAAAAGTATTTGTGCTCAAAAGTATTTTACAAGAAATGTTCCATATTCAGTATTTTAAAAAATAAAATCAGCCAGTGGTTATTCGTGTGCTACAATATTAAGAAGGAAATTTGACTCCCTGACTGAAAAGTTGAAGCCACCACAATAATAATAATTATTTAAAATAAAAATAAAATAAATAAACACGTGAGCACATACTGTACAATGTCGACAGTATCAGATTACACGTGATCACTGTTTTCCGAGCACGGCCAGTCCCGTCAACACCTACAACACTACGACCTGGTTATTATTAGTAATATTATTATTATTATTGTTATTTCAGAAGGCATCGTCCGTTTTCTCCAAGGCAGATTTGTTCTCAAATCCATTACCTGCATTTTTACTAAGGCTTTTTTATTCCCCGCCCCTCCCCCTTCTCCCAACATCATGTGCAAAATCCTCAGAGTCTGAGCGTGTGCCTTTAAATTGTTGCTGCATTGTCACATTTGCAATTCCAGAACCAAACTTTTTAAAACAAAACAAATTTTATGATGATCTCCTGTTCTAATTTGGTGGAATATGCCTTTTAATTTAAGTGTATTATTACTTGATGAGAATGAAGGTTATTATTGCTTCGATGGTTGCCTTTAAAAACCATTCAAGCAAGCGGAGGCCATCACTTCATATGTTTGTTAAATATTAAAGTTGAGACTATACACACACGTGTTGTTATTTAACTCAGGTTATGGATAGATTTTATGTTGCTGCCTTGAGATGTGATAGATATTTTAAAGCAGGGGTCTCAAACTCAAACGGCCAATGAGCATTTAGTCTGTAAAAAGTGAGAAAAAGTGATATGATGTTAAAATGATCTCACAATGACAAAATAGTAACGGTATTTCACCGAATTTTAAAATGAAAGTGTTAACAAATGTATTAAACGACCTGACATAAAAGCGAGAAAGCATAAATATTTCAGAAATCTTTCAAAAAGTTGTTAAAAGTGAAACGTTACATTGTTATTTATTTGGCAAATAAAGTCAATTCACCTTTTAATGTCCAAAATTTGAGCGGACTCGCTGGGCTTCACTTAAATGAAGTAAATAATTCTAATTTGAATCAAAGAAATAATAATGTGTTTTACTACCTTTTTTCTGTTTACAGGAACAGTCAATTTAAAAATGCATGGATAACAAGTATACATGATTAAGAGCTTTAACAATTACAGAAACATAAAAAAATAATTTTAATAATTACCAATGCTGTTCATTTACAGCAGCTGTGGCTTTGAATGGTGGGCTAATACATTTGTTAAGCACTGTAGTTCATAATAAAACATACAGAAATAAGTCGGCTCGCGAGTGTAAGACCTCTGTTTTACAAACGTTTAAAATGATGACTATGACTAAATATCTCCAATTTAAAGAGACATTGAGTCACAGAGTCATAATAAATATATATATATCATGTAGCTGTGGGTGTATATTCCTCATTTGGTGATACGATGGCTAAAAGCTCTTGCATATAGTTACAGTGTGTGTGTGTGTGTGTGTGTTTGCAGTGCTTCTGTTCTGAGAGTCGTCAACAGTGCCAACACCTTTGTGCTTACTCAGTCTGGAGGTGAGGTTCCTCGTCGTGGTCGTCACCTCACTTCACATTATTTACTTTGCATAGACTGCCTGTCTCAGCATGATAATAATACCTGGAATGAACCTTTTTTTTTTTTTTTTTTTATCCTTTATCACATTTGGTGAAAGAAAAAAAAAACTAAAAAAAAAAAACCTGTGATAGGTAAAGTTACCACAGATTAACATTTGTATAAACAATTAATACCAATACTTAACAGAAAGCACATTTGTGTTATTATTTTCTTTTAAACTTTACAATCTTCTAGTTTTAGGAGCGAAACGGTTAAGATGGTAACAGTTTTGGTGGATTCTTGGTTCTTTTTCCGATCGACTTAATCTCTCCTCTCACTGTCGTTATTGTTGTTGTGTTATATTTGTGTTAAGAGGTTATTTACCCCTTTTCTTGCCAACAACCATGGACTTGTTAGTGTAAAGTCTGAGTGTTGCAGAACATAGTGCACACAGCGTCAGCATCAGATGGCAAGAGAGAAAATAACGACCGACAAATACTGCTGTTAATCAGCTGTTAGTGGAAACACATGAAGTAAATCTGTCTCACCGGATTTTACGTCTTAGATCCTTTTGAACTTGATTTTTTCCCCCCGCTGTTATTTCAACTTGAATCTTTCAATGTCTTATTTTTAGATTTCACTGTTAAAGAAAAAAATTGGGTTTTAAAAGTGACAGTTTAGGATATTCTAATCATAATATACTGTATATTTATTATATTATTATATTATGTTCAATTTCAATATATTTAACTTCCTGGACACTATTTTTAATCTTGCTTCTGGCGATTCCAAGCATCAGCATCACATGAGCGTTGAAGCATCGTGTGGCTGGCTGAATTTCCAAATTAAATATAATCCAGTCCTGAATGAAGGGTGTAAATTTGGCCTTTGCACATTGAATTTATATAATTTGAAAAAACATTTAAACCTTCGTTTTAACTCAAAAAAGATAAAAAAAAAAAAGATTTGAAGAGCTGGATTTCTGCCTCTGTGAGGTCTTCTTAAACAGAAACACTCACTCACTCATTCATCTTCTACTCCTTTATCCTCCACATGAGGGTCACTGGTGCCAATCCCAGCTGACATAGGGGAGGAGGCGGAGTCACACCCTGGACAGTTCACCAGTCCATCACAGGGACACACAGAGACAAACAACCATCCACTCTCACACTCACACCTATAGTAGAGTGTCCAATTTACCTAATCTCCAAATCTGCTGTGGGAGGAAACAGGCTCTGTCAAGCAAAACTATCAGACCTGACTGAGCGAGAGTTTGTGTGTGTACAGCTGCAGCACAGGGGAAATTTAACCTGTAGGGATTATCAAGCAGAATAATTCACTTCTGTAACTTTTCATGAACACTTCTTTGTGTTTCTTCAGTGAAACTCCGACCTGTTTGCTCCCGTTTCGCTTTACTCGCTCGATGTTGTTGTTGCCTTCGTCTGTCTTATCATAAAACAAGAGCGGAAATTTTGTTTGGGCAACACTGTGTGAACTTGTCTGGCAACTGTTTCGAATCTAAAAAGGACATTTGTTTGTTTGAAAGCACGCAGCTTTAAAAGGAACATAAAATAAAAATCCGGCGAGACAGATTTACTTCCAAACACGCACCTCTCAACGCATCGTCGCCTCTTTGTGAAATGGACGGAGCGAGTGGGCGATGCGATGGAGTTCAGTCACCGCGTCAGGTGGCTGCGCGGCCGCTCGTCACGTCCCCGTGAGCCTCGTGTGAGCGTATCAAAAGTCTGAAGGCAAACTGGAAACTTCTTCATGTCGCCTCTGAATGCACTTGAACAAGGAGGAAGAACACACATGATGAAGTGTACAATACATGGGCCACATGGACAGAATGGACAAAACAAAAGTGCAAACTCTGTGGGATGAAATGTTTCTCCATGACGAGTCTTCTCAGTTTCTCTCACCAAGTGCACTCTTTTCTCCTTCCACTTGAAGATGAGTCAAACCCTCACACTATTGAGTCTTTAATCTCAGAGCCCAGTCTGACTCTTGGCCGCGGGCACGCGGAGGAAATCTCCACGTGGCTCTCCTTCAGGTTCAGAGGCCTCTTCTCCGACTCGGAGAAGCTCTTGCTGTTGTCGGGCGACGAGCACTCGTGCGGCGGAGTGCTGCAGATGTAGTTGTCATTAAGGGCCTGGTAGCCCTTGTGATCCGACACGGAGGCGGCCACCGTGTTGCCGTTGAGCGGCAGGTTCTCGGCCGGCTTGCCCGCGATCCTGGGCTTCTTCTGCTGCATGTTGGCGCACTCGCCCTCCTTGAGCATGGACTTCATGTGGTTGCGGTTGCGGTAAACCACAAAGAGGGAGAAGACCACGAGGGAGAAGACCAGGAGAGCGCAGACGACGATCAGCTCGTTCCAGTAGGTCTTTGTGTTCATCTGCGGCAGGAGGGCCTTTCCTGGCAGGATGATGAACTCCTCCTGGGTGATGTGCGGCGTACGCGAGCGGCCCGTCAGCGTGGTGCTCTCCTGCCTGGCCTCGCCCCTCACACAGTAGTTTGCCAGCAGCTGCCTGAAGCCTTCCTCCACCGACCAGCACTCATAGGTCTCCTGCTTGTCGGCGTGAGCGACCACCACCAGCCCCCCCTCCGGGCTGGGGTAATGGAAGTGACCGGCGCTCTCGCTGAACTCCCACCTCCTCTCGGCCAGGTTAGAGCGCAGTTTGCAGGGCAGCACTTTGAACGTGTTGGCGGGGATGACGATCACTTGGCACAAAGACATTCCTGTCACAAGATTGATCAGACGCTAGATTAAAGTTCGACTTTAAAAAAACGATCTACAAGCCGCTACACTTATACCCCTTTTCCACAACACAAACAGAATTTGCAGGTTGTAAAATATGTTTTAAATTGTAAATAAACTATCTGTACCATTGTTATCAGTGAAACTAGTTTGATTCCTTAATCTGTGATGACAAATTATGGTCATAGTAAATACAATACATTTCTTTCATAAAGCTCCTTTATGTAAGTAGTGTTGCCTTTTTGGTGCAGAATTCAAGCAGTATGATATCTACTATTTTGATAATCAATTATAATGAATCCGTTTGAGTCTTTTTTTTTTCAATAATTAAAAGTTCTCTGATTTTTCAGCTTCTTAAATGTGAATATTTTCTGGTTTCTTTGCTCCATATAACAAAGGAAATCATTAAAACTGCACAATTGTTTGATTTGTGGACAAAACATCATCATTTCAATATTTCTTCAATATATCCTGACATTTTATGAACCACACAAGTTCTTGACAGATGAAATAATCGTTATTTGCAGCCCTAGATAATATTAATAATATGATGTGATATATTGCAGCTTACAAATACTATCTGGATCTTTTTTTGAAGCCATTCCCCAATATATGCTGATATAAAGCTCAATAACAGCTTGTTTTATTGGAGTTTTCTATTTATGGGTTGGCACTTTTTAATTCTCACATCACGCTCTAAAATATAAAGAATAAAAATAAAAATTAATTCCTGAATTTGCGCCATTTATGATGTGTTTTACATACAGTATTTAAAAGCTGTAATCTTTAATTTAAGGTGATATCTGATGTTGTGATTAGGGTTATGAGATATTTAAGAAACAGTAAAATGATGTCTGGGAACATTGATGTGAGATGGCATCATGACATAGAGTCTTTCTACATTGTTTAACGTTATTTATCTTATCTTATCTTTAATTTAGATTTTATTGCATTTATTCTGCTACCTTTTGTGCTGCTGTGTCAATGTGAATTTTATCTTCTTATCTTATCTGAAATATGATATTTAGGACATACGTTATTCACACAATCACTAACCAAAACCAGGCCCGAAGCACCAGCCTTATTTTTTTGCCTCTCCTGCTAATCTTGGATTCACACAAAGAAACCGTATGTGTAGAAAATGGAAAAAACAAACAAACAAAAAAACAGACTGCAGACTGCTGCACTTAGGAAGAGGAGTTCACTCACGTGTAGGTGGAGGTTTAGCAAAACGTGGGCTCGGTGCTGTTCTGTTGCAAATGGCTGACGTGTCTGCCTCGTCCACATCCTGCTGCCACACACTAAAAACACACACACACAAACGCAGTCCGTCATCGCCTCATATTCACGTGAAAATGTCTTGTTTAAAGGGATTTTTACATTCTAAGTGTTAATATCTTCTTATATTGTAATTTTCTTTTTTGGTATGTGCATTATTTATTATCTTTACCTTTACTGTCTTGCTGCTGTAACAATGCAAATTTCCCCACTGCGGGACAAATAAAGGACTATCTTACCTTATCTTATCTTTTACTTCATGTAACAAAAAAAAGAATGAACATATTTCTCAACTCAGGGGAAACTATGGTTGGGAAACACAATTTTTCAAAAATACTACCCCTATTCTAGTAATACAAACAAAGCTAAATGCAAATCGGTGAAGTATTCCTTTAAGGATGTTGCCGCAGTGATGGTTAAAGATGAATATACATACTTTTTTGCGGGAGCCTGTCTAACATCCAGACACTGCCTCCCGTTCCAGGCGCAGTACGGATCCCTGGAGAGGATGCACTCCCCACAGCTCTGATAATTAGTACAGTTAGCGAACGGGACCTCCACCAGCTCTGAGAAAGAGGAAACATAAAGCCGAGCCTGTGGAAGAAAGAAAAAGAAATAAAAATACATCTTTTGTGTTTTGACTAGAATCTAAATCCAAAAAAAAAAAACACTTGAGTCTCAACTCTGAGCCAAAAAAAACCATGACAGGATTCACAAAGTGTCACAATTCCAGCTGTTTAAAACCCCAGCTGTTTACAAATCCCCCCCCTGAGAGGAAGTCGCATTCACGAGTAATTAGCACATCGAACACGAGGCCCGCTCAAAGCTGCGACTCCTCGCTCGTCGTCACGGCCCATGGAGCCTCTAAACTGCCCATAAATGCATTTACAGAGCCTCATTATTAGTTCACACCGCGAGAAACGCTGCGTACAAACAAACAGAGCCTGGTTTTTTTTTTTTCATACTCCGCCGTACCTGCTCAGTATCCAGCTCAATGTGCTGCACGGGCTGGGAACCACGGAAAAGCACCATCTCCTCGATAATGTGCATTTTGTTGTTGACGTTAATGGCTTTGTGGAGCCGTCCGTCATCTGGAACAGACACAACAGTGAGGCGTGAGGAAATTAGATTGAAGTGGGAACACTTGGCTGCCGCGGAAACACAGACTGATGGATGCCGGGGGGAGTGATTTTTTTTTACCTGTGCCGATGAAGAGCACGTCGTAGGCCTTGCGCGCGGCCGTGACCCGGTGGACGGCGATCTGCGTGTAGCGGACGTTGCGCTTCAGCAGCAGAGGCTGGCTGCGGATCACGTTGTCCATCAGGAAGTGATCCTTGATGAAGTTCAGCGCCTTGTCGGGCATGTGCAGCGAGGAGGAGATGCCCTGCTCCCTGGCTGCGTTTGTGATACACTGCGAGGGCAACAACACATTATTTAGGAGTCAAATGGGTCCAAAATATCGAACGTCAGGGCAAATATCAATATTTTAATGAACAAATTAAGACACTCTAAAGTGAATGCTGTTGAATGAATGAGGGAAAATTGGGCTGAAGTTACCTGGCCAAAGAATAAAGAAGGAAAGCTACGTTAAGAGATGCTCCATCCACGTTCAATACATAGACTTTATGCACTTCTCTATGTTCTCTATGTTACGAATAAACAGAGAAAATCCGGCACTTTTAAGTTTGCACTAACGATTTTTTGTGAAGTGAAACCAGAAGGGAGAGGAGAAGTTGAGTTACGCCTGCTCTAGTGTTGAGACTGACACGTACACTCACTGGTTTAACGCAAACATCTAATCAGCCAATCACACGACTGCATTTAGGTGTGTAGACATAGTCAGGATGAGCAAAGTCACTTAGAACATGACAAAGTTGATGGAACGTTTCAGGAACTGCAGATCTGCTGGGACTCCCATGCACAAGCATCTCTGGAGTTTACAGAGAATGTGCCGATTTCCCAGCAGGGGGCAGCAGCAGCAGGTGGACACTCACCGCTCCAGGCCGAGGGTCAGGAACAGGATGGTTGTACGTGTACCACTGCTGCGTTTCTCTGTTGACCTCTCGATATCGGCCGTTGAACGCCTTCTCCACCTGGTCCATGGTGAAGGAACAAACTGCAGAGCTGCCCGAGGCCCCTTTGTACCTTTAAAGACACAAAACACCCGCCGGTCATGTCACAATAAGTTTAATAAGTAAATGTTTGACAGTAAAAGAAGGAAGAAAGAGTACAAATATTACGTTGTTTACTCAAATATACACTAAATTCATGTTTGTAATTAGTCAAGAAGGCAAAGAATCATCTTGTTTGTCTTGTTTGATAAACGTGAGTCAAAAAACATACAAATTGTGGAGTTAATATTATTAATATAAGTTAATATTTATTTAAAAAAAAACTACCAAAGAAGAGAAACATTCACATTTTATTTATTGATTCATCCGAATTATTTTCTGCACATCATTTTAGTTTCATTTATTCCTACAACTTATTTCATGAGCCTTAAAATGTGCAAACTTCTGCTGTTAACTCTTACGTGTGTAAACCTGCCAAACATCTTAAAACCTCACAGAGGACCTTTGGCATCATCAGCGGAAACTGTGGCCCAACAATGACAACAATTCCCCCCCGTTTCCACACATCTGTGTGCTATCAGTGTCATGTGCTCAGTCGCTCACCACTGGGTTGTGAAGACACCGTAAAACACCGTGTCCTTCCAGTCCTCCGGTCTGGGCGTCAACACAAACATGTCCTGGATGATGTTGAAGGGAAAACCGTCGTCGGGCAGAGAGCACAGGAGCTGAGCCTTCAGGAACGTCGTCCACTTCTTCTGCAGAACCCTCTCACCTCCCATGTCGCCCTGCAACACACACCAATGAGGGTGTCAGGCGTTGCTATGTGTGGCCAGCAGAGGGCGCAACAACATCAGACTGCAACAAGTTCATAATGATGCAATTGAGCAAAACGCATAAAGATGTAAACTGTTGAGTGCATTCTCAGGGGAAATAACACTATAATATAACATATTATGGCTTCATTTGAATTTAATGTTCCAGAGGCTGACATGTTCTGTGTAGGAACCACTTTTTTGTGTCTTATATCTCAGCCGTAATGGTCTAGAGCATCCCACTATGGGTCCAGTCGCCTAGACAACTTAGCAGAGGTGGAGGACTCGGGTCACGTGACCATTGGAGGACTTGAGACTTGCTTGTCTGACGTTGGTAAAAGACTTGAGTAAAATGACTGGAAATGACTTGTACATATTCTACAAGAACAGAGAAATGTGTTCTAGGGCACAAATTTGTAGTGGGCGTGGTTTAAGCGGAAATGTTGTCATTCCCAATAAGGACTTCCCAGGAGTTCTGCACTTGATTTTCTCAAGAAGTATGAAATGTCCTAGACTGAACTAACTTTGTTCTTGTTCTCTCGAACAATATATATTATTATTTCATTATTTGAAAGTCAGAAAAACAACTTTATAGCTTAATCTTTGACTTATTCTTTTGCTTTTCTATGAAACAAACAAATCCTGCCAAAAATGACTAATAAATCATCCGTAATAATCCAGCCAGGTTAATGTAACAATGTACAAAAGGTCCCTTTCAAAAATGAATAATAAAAATATTGTATTTAATTAATTTTACTTGATTACATAACTTTCATCATCCTTTCAGGATCTTTTTAATGGTCCACCTGTAGAATAGATCCACACTTTGGCCTTAAGGCAGATGCTGTGACATCGGACGGTAGCTCAGTGGCAGAGCGAGTCGTCTTTCAACTGGAAAGTTGTGGGTTAGATTCCCAGCTCCTAGTCCACATGCCAATATGACACTTAAGACAATTAAACCCCACATTGCTCCTGATGCCTGTAGCGGCAGGGTGTGAATGAGTGAATGGCTAAACCGTCGCTTTCAGGGGTCGTTAAGACTAGAAAAGCACAATATATACAGATCACGGCAAACCTCACCTCTCACAACTACATTTGAATCAGTTCATCTTCATGTAACAACAGAATATTTGAAGAAATCCCCTCATGTCATTAGCATTTAATTGCCTTTTCCTCACAAAACACAGACAGCGTCTGACACTTGAGGCTCGATGTGAATAAAACATTTTTAACCTCGTGATCAACTGTCCCCTCGACACGGATACGACCCGAGGCGGCAAAACAATGTTTTATTATAAAAGCAAAGGCTCGGAGAGAGCCACAGAGAGAGAGAAAAATGAACGTTCCCTCCTGACGACTCCTCTCCACTGTCATTGCCGCTGTGATGCAGCAGCCTTTGGCAGCAGCCTTCAAAGTGACGTGGGAGTGGCGCGGGATTCTCGTGACACGCACACTAATTTTGCGGAAGAACCGCCTTCAAACCTCAGTGTGAAAGTGATTAGTGGTCCGTGATGTACGAGTGTAAGACAAGCAAACTGTGGAGTTACAGACTTTTGAAAGGTGACGACATGTTTCAGACGCACCACAGATGGAGGGGGGGAGAAACAGAGCTTTAAGAGCTTTAGAGGAAATAATATCTTCTTTGGAAAACAGCTCTGTTTTCATTTTAATTCAATGTGCAGCAGCATAAAGAAACACTAAACGATCAAAACTCAATAAGAGATGAACCTTCAATTGAGTTCACTCTTGTATTACGTTCATCAGAGGAAATGGCAGAGCTTGATGAGAAGGGAAATGACACGTGACCAATACCGGGCTTCCGAGGCAAACACTTATTGTAGTAATACAGGCAGATAATAAAGAACACGCGGCACTTCCATTGCTCCTTCTGCCTGAACCTAGTTTTGTAGATTAATGCCACCCTGAGCTTAAAGTGACTCCTAAATATTCCAGGCAAACGCATCGCCATTTAATAATCCCTCATAAAAGCATCTATTGTGCAAAAAAAAAACAACAAAAAAACAGGCTGCTCAGAAAGCCAACGAACATGGTTGGCAGCACTGACGACAAGCCTGCAAATAACAAACATGCTTTTGTTGTTCTCTTAAGGCAGAACATTGTTTATTATCCCATAGTTGGGCTCGATGAAGTGGAACCTGTGTGCTGAACACACAAATAAGCAACGGGAGGCAAAGTCAAAGTCAAGAGACAGTAACTGGACTGATGAAGAGTCTGAACAGCAATGACAGTTTTACTTAAAGGAAATGATGCCTCCATCATAAAGAAATGTGTCTATTATTCGCCTTTTAAACTATATTTGTATATTGGGTAGCCCATAGCCAAGCGGAAAGGAATTGGACTTGTTTTTTTTTTGTTTTTTCCATCAGTGATAGAACCTGATACTTGGTGGGGTTTTTTTTAGTACCTGTGTCTGTCGAGATTCCAAGCGAGCTGAGTCGATTCTAAAATGTGACGTGGCCAGACTGCCGGCCACTGATTGGTCAGAGTGTCGTCACATAGAGTCATGAGCGCGACGTCTGACACAAGAAGCAAGCCGAACAATGCCGTAATGTAGATCAGTTAACAAGACTTGAAAATAATCCAGAAAACATGTGTTAATCTCTAGAATTTAGCAAAGGAAATGTCTAAAATCTCAATAACAGAGGAGCACTGGTGAAAGCCGATCATGAGCCGAATCAGGACCCGTTCAGCTGTATTTCAGTGGCAGTCATGCAGGAAGTACTAAACGATTCTGGGAACAAATATTTTTATTGAACTGATTCTAATGATTCAGTTACACTGAAAACAGCTGCTTGGCTCGTCACTAGTTTCTGTGTTTGTGTCGTAGTTAATGTGTTTGTATGAAGTAATGGGAAACGACATGTCTGATACCAAACTACCTACCTACCTACTTACCTTCCTACCTACCTACCTCCTTCCTTCCTACCTACCTACCTACCTCCTGCCTCTCCATCTCCTACCTACCTACCCATCTCCTTCTTTTCCTACCCATCTTCTACCTACCTACCTCCTTCCTTACTACCCACCTTCTACCTACCAACCTACCTCCATCCTTACTACCCATCTTCTACCTACCCACCTACCTACCTCCTCCTTCCTTCCCATCTCTTACCCACCTACCTACCTACCCATCCTTCCTTCCTCTATATCCTTCCCACTACCCATCTTCTACCTACCACCTACCTACCAGCTACCTCCTTCCTACCTTCCTTCCCACTACCCACCTCCTTCCTACCTACCTCCTTCCTTACTACCCATGTTCTACCTACCTACCTAGCTACCTTCCTTACTACCCATGTTCACCTACTTACTACCCATCTTCTACCTACCTACCTCCTCCTCCCCTCACTACCCATCTCTACCCACCTACCTACCTACCCATCCTTCCTACCTCTATATCCTTACTACCCACCTTCTACCCACCTACCCACCTAGTTACCTCCTTCCTACCTACCTACCTCCTTCCTTACTACCCATCTTCTACCCACCTACCTACCTCCTTCCTCACTACCCATCTTCTACCTACCCACCTACCTTCCCTCACCACCCCATCTTCTACCTACCTACCTACCTTCCTTCCTTCCTTCCTTCCTACCCTCCTTCCTTACTACCCATCTTCTACCTACCTACCTCCTTCCTTCCCATCTCCTACCTACCCACATACTACCTATCTACCTCCTTCCTTCCCATCTCCTACCTACCTACCTACCTACCTACCCATTTCCTTCCTCCTCCCTACCTCTATGTAAGTATCAGTACCTAATAACAGGGATGTCTTATTTGAAACAGAAGTGTAGGAACACTGTAGGTGGTGATATTTTGCCTCACACAGGTTGACGTCAGTAGTCGCATGCAGACACCGTGTGAATCTTAATATAAAAATGATACTATGCCTCCTGTAGGTGTCTCAAAGTTGTGATCAGCAGTGATGTGAATCAGGTGTGAGAGCAGAGCTCTGACTTGTCATGTTCTCAGACTGTCTGCTCATTCTCCTCAGAAGCTTGTGAGCACCTTTGTTTAACCCAGGCTGCGTTCAAAACATACTGTGTGAGGTCTGCAGTGTGTTTCCACAGGTGATAATCCCCCTTTTTTTTTTCTTTCTCCCCCCTCCCCACTACTCTAATCCAAAGATACATTTGAGTTGGCCACCAAATCCTGTGTGAACACAAATATTTGGGTGAAACATGATAAGAAGAGAGGGGAGGAGGATGAAGTGGATCTACAGAGAGGGTGAAAGAGAATCAAACAGAGCAAAACATTGCAAAAAGAATGCTTTGGTTTTTTTCTGTAACAACAGATCCTGCGTCATTGCCCCAGAAGGAATGTGTGCGATAAAACTGCATTTAAAGGTCCAGTATGTAACATTTAGGAAAAACCTAAGTGTGTTTGCTTAAAACCCTTTAACACCAGGCGACACTTTCTGCGCAAGTGCACTTTGCATTGCCGTAATTACGAGGCGTGTTTAACCCGTCTAACCCGTGTTTTATACTGTTCACATTTGAAATTTAACACACAATCTGGTGTTTGTGTACAACTACAGTGTTTCTACTCATTAAAAAGGTTTTTGTTCATTTTCAATTGTAAATAACTCCCAGATATTAAAAGTAATTCAGGAAAAATGGGCAAAAGTCACAGGATCAGTTTCTGGCCCTTTCATGATTAAAATAAGAAAAGGTTTGAGGCTTAGGTGTGAAAGGGTGTGAAAGTGCTTTTTCATCTCTGTTTTCTTAGATTATGTAATTTATGTGACAGCCTTGCTTTGTAGAGTTTTTTGAAGTGGAACATTACGAAAAAAACAATCAAAATTAACACCCTTTCTGGTATGTGAAGGCCACCATAGTTACCTAACCTTCAGTCTGACAATTAGATGCCACTAATCCTTACACACTGGTCCTTTAATCAATGAGAACCTTTCAAAGTGAGTGAGTGTTCAGCTGTATGTGAGCAAACGTCGTCCCTCATGCTTCTAATCTGATAGATCCCTAAAAGGTTTAGGTGGAGAACACGTCAGGGAGGTGAAGCTCAAAGACCCCACGTCTCTGCTTCTCAAGCGCCGCTCACCTTACACACGCGAGCGATGCGCGACACAATCGTGTTGTCGAAGAAATCAAACTCCTTCCCCGCTTCGCTGAAGAAGAAGTAAATCTTATCGTCATCGCCCACCAGGTTGCCCTTGGGCAGACTCTCCTGGATGAAGGCAGAGCCGACAAAGGCCGGGTCTGAAAGAAGGAAAAAAAGAGGAATATTGTTGTTAACCCTCTGCAGTACATAATCCCGGTGCTCCCTCTGACATCATCCACTTCCAACAGGGATTTCAATCAAACACCTGTCATTCAGAGCAGTGGCTCCTGTCACAACTTCACCCATGAACCAGATATATACACATATATATATATATATATATACACACACACATACATATATATGTATGTCATTTTTAAATGAAGGCGCAGTAATAAATCATGTAAACTTGAACAATATCTGTGAACATGAAACACAAATTTTAAGAAAGTCATGTATCTCATGATTATTATGACATTTGCTGTACTGAAAAGCGTTTACCTTGAAGCCAGTTGAGGGAGTTTTCTGTTTTCAGGGCAGTCCTTTGACTCAGACTCTTGTAAATGATGGGTTCGTTTCCTTGGAAATTACTGACGGTGCCGGCGTACAGTTCTCCATCTGCAACACAGCGAACAACAAGACTCAATCCAGACGGTTGTGTCGCAACAGTGGCCTCTGCAAATGAAAAGATTTAAATAAAGCTTGATGTCTGCAGTGACAGTTACATGCTCAGACCTACCGGCCATGATGGCGGTCGACTTGTATTCAGGGTTGAAGGGGCAGCGACTGCGTCCATCCTCTGTAACGAGCTCGCCGCTGTCGCTCCTGACGAGGGAGAAGTCGTCTGTTTTCTGCAGGAAACACAGCACATTAGCTCATAGGGCTCATTAATTCCTCATTTAAGGGCTTAAATCCATCTTAAAATGAGATATACGCAACAAAATGTATTATATTAAGTCATAAAATGAGTTTAAGAGACTGAGAAAACATGTTAAATTGAAAAACCCACATTTATGTTTTGTTTTGGTGTTTTAGTGAAAAATTTTACAATGATATTTCATGATTCTCTTCAACACTTTTGTATTAATATTGTGTTATTCTTTTGTATTTATAACTGTATCTTGTTATTTCTGTCTTGTCTTGACCAGGGTCCTCTCTGAAATCTCAATGAGGCTTTTTTCTAGTTAAATAAAGACAATACTCAGACAATAGTAGTGTCCTACACTAAAAAAAAGGAGTGAATTTGAAAATTGGATCAACTGTGGTTTAATGGGATCACAAGCGTCCAATATTTTGATCCATATCCCTTTAGTAATGGATATAATAAAATAATTAATGTACAGTAATACTGCCAAGTGCGCTGAGAGGCAGGAAGCAGCGTGAATCCGGATGTACTGTACATGCTCTGCTCTTCCTCACAGGATCTAATAAAATAGGATGAGCCACTTTGGTGGCAGTCAATGTTTCTAAAAGTAACAACAACAACTGACAAGTTTTTCAGATCCAACACAGAAGTCGGTGCAACAGATTTGACTGTAAAAACACTTACTATATAAGCACAGATGGGGCTGAAGGCATACGTTCCACACACGTACAGGTGAGTGCTGTTCATACGCAGTAAGATCTTGATGTAGTTGAAGCAGTCGGTCTGTGGATTTCATGGAAAAGCATGAGAAAAGTGAGAAAATCAGCACTTGTGCTCCCTTTATGCAAATAAAAACAAAGGAAGCCGTATTAAAAAAAAAGGTATGCATTCACACCATTTTGAATAATATATTTTGAATAACTAGGACTGCACACAGTCATGATAGGGCCCTCGTGTCCCCACACATGTCAGGAGTGCAGCAGTTACCTGACATCACTGTCAGTTTTGTGGAAAATGGCTACAAAGACACAAGTTTGTGTCTCTTGTGTCATATATAAAGTTTCGAGGCAATCGGTCAATGTATGGCGAAGTTCTAGGGCACTTCCTGTTTCGTGGCGGAAAACTTCCAATGGTTGCCGTGGCCACGCCCTTTTGAATCTGCAAAACCTTTCGATAACGTTTTGCCTTTGATGTGTCTCGTACAAATTGTCACATTTTCACAATTGTCACAAGTCCAATACAATAAATGCACTCAGACAACTTTGTTCATTTACGAAGCGTGCAAACGCCAAATTTAAACTGGCCGACTTCCTGTTGAGTTGAGGCCGTGGTTCCAATGAACTTTTTTGCTCGTCTTGGGCTATTACAAGTTCCCACCAAGTTTTGTGAAATTCAGTGCAACTTAATCTTGGTGTGTTCCATCCACGTTTCAACTTAGGGGGCCGCTATAGAGCCCTGGTGACATTCATGGCTCGGGCCCTAATAAAAAAAACATGTAAACATATGTACGTGATTATACTACACTGTACAAAGAAAGCAAACATGGATATTAACATATTTATAATACAGTATACAACAGGTGAAACATAATAGGAAAGAGACAAATGTTAAATATGTACAGTACAAATTTTATAGTATATAGATGTTTTGGTATTAATATATAAATAATTTAAAATGGTTAAAAAGGGCAAACATATGTTTATATTAATTATAAACAGTTTTCTACTGATTCTGTACATATTGTAGAGCTGAGGAACTTTGACTGAAGTGCGCACAGAAGGAAACAAATAATAAAAAAATAATCTTAATCTAATTCCACTATACCAGTGTGTGAAGTATACGTGAATATCTCTGTGACTGTGTTTCCTGAGGTGAATTTATTTATAAAAAAATCTCCCTGGTGTTTTATAGTCAGCTTTTCTTTGCACCTCTGTGATATAAGACCCAGTCATTCAGCAGCAAACCTATTAACTAAACTAACACAAATAAAACTACAAAACGATTTAATGCTGAGTCATCTCTATTCTACACATACAAATATGACTAAAATCAAAAGTGCGCTGTGAACGCCACCCGGGACAGAACCTCTGATCTGACGCTGTGTTTCAGTCGGGACAAGCAAAAAAAACACTTTAGGACTTTAAGGAAATAATGACGCTGTGTTACACACGTTTACTTCCTGACTGACTGGTCCTGACCAGCCTCAGCTGGATTATAGGCTGTGAACAACAAAGCCACATTGACACTTTGGGAAAAGATGCAAATTATTTCATGAAATGATATCAATGCAAATTACTTTCACCAACTTTTGTCAGGTATTGTATCTAATAAAAGTCATTTCTTCTTTATCTAAAAATGATATAAGTAACGAAATGGAGCTGTCAGATTACGCTGTTAATCCTTCAGATTCCTCCAAAACCACCAAATCAATTCTGTGGTGGAAACATATACAAATAAATGCACATTAGTCAAAGTCATGGACATAACCTGTGTAACCAGTAGGATATGCTCATTGTTTTGCGTTGCTAGGCAACAGTCAAGTCCGTTGGTTGTGGAATTATTTTTGTTGGCAGAGCCATTTAACCTGACGTAGCTCATAATTTTCAACTATAAAACAGTTTATTTGTGTAGAACTGTCTGCTGTGACAAACGGCAACAATAAATAAAATGTATCTGTGTTATTAAAGTTATATTAAAAGATGTAATGAATAAATAAAGAAAAGAGCAACACATTCGAGGCACCTGCTTGTTTGTGCCATCATTTTTCACCCTCAATGACTTATTTTGACATAATTAAGAATATTCCAGTGGAAACAAACCCTGACCACATTCTACCTCATGTGTTTACATATAAATGAGGCAGTGGAGGAGGAGGAGGCTGACAAAGAGAACGAGGAGTGCAATAGAGGAAACGTTTATTTGGATTAAGGCGGAGGGAAAAATCCCATTGTTGCTGAATGGAAAGTTACAGCCTGACAGGAAATTTCCTGAGGGTTTCTGACCTGGGGTTTTGTTTCCAAAGTGTCCCGAGTACTGAAGCGCCAGAGTCTGGCTCTACATTTAAGACGTGGACAAGCTTCTCACTCACCTGCAGGTCTTTGCCTTTGAAGCTGCACTCGTCTCTCTTGCTCTCTGGAGTTTTCCATGTCAGCTGCAGGAGAGACACATGTCAGGAATTCATAGGACAACTCACATGGTAATATAACCAGTACAAATACTTTGTTATGGTACTAAAGTACAAAATTCACACATCTGTACTTTGTTTGTTATATTTCTAGCAACTTTCCCTTTTACTCCACTACATTTTCTCTTAACTATCTTTGTTACTTGTTACTACCAATTAAATCAGAAGAAGAAGAGTTGGTATTGTGGTCTGTATTTATATAAAGCTTTGCCTTATCTTGACGAGCTGCTACAGTTTTCATATGGAACAAAGAATGTATTTTCGAACAATAAAATACAATATTTTATACTAGATTTGAAGCCACAACCTTTCAGTTTGAAAGACAACTCGCCCTACCACTGAGCCACCATGGCTCAATCCTAACTCCTCACTTTTTTTAAAAAAATACTTTTACTTCTAAAATTTAAGCACATTTCATATCAGAAAATGACTTTTGATACTTAAGTACAGTACATGTCATATACTTTAAGTATTTGTACTTAAGTAATATTATAAAAAAAGTGACTTCAACTTCTGGTAAGATACTTTAAGGTACTTCACACAAGACAGTTTCCAGACGCCTTACGTTTCTCTGAAGTTTGCCGGCACGGATGTCAGAGAGATTGAGAGCGTAGAGAATCTCCCGGGCGCCGACGTACAGCACGTTGTCCTCTTTACTGAGGAGCAGCGAGGTGAAGTTCACAACGCCACGGGCCGAGAAGCTTCTGGTGGTTCTCTCCTTCGCACCTGAACGGGAAAAACGACAAGAAACCATTCAGGACATTTAAAAAAGAGCTCAGGTTGAACTTGAGGATATTATGGTGTATGATGGAGGAGCTGCTGCTGCTTTAAGGAATACTTCACCGGTTTGCCGTTAGCTTACTAGAGTAGGGCCAGTATTTTTATTATTAAATTAAAAATTGTGCTTCCCAACCTCAGTTTCCCCTGAGTTGATGTAACCGAGCTCAACTTCACTTTGTTGTAGCTGGGTGGTTCAACCCCTCGACTCTGCCTTGTGTTAAATGATGGCCAGGAGGCTTGCGTTGCAGTTCATAACACCTTTTATTCTGGACAGGAACAGAATATGTACTGGTCACATACAGGCTCGACAGAACGCACCTCCCATTAACTGGCAGCGTTTCTTAATACAATATAATACACAATAATATTTCACAATAAAATAACTGGTCACATACAGGCTCGACAGGCGGCTCACGTGCAGCTAGGTCCAGCTGTCCCGTATTAGCCGGGACGTGCAGTACATTGGACCTTATTTATTTGTCCCGTACGTGCCCTCTCTTGTCCCGTTTATTGACTGCTACGCTGATCTAACCACTGAATGATAATACTACAACAACAACAACAACAACAACAACAACAGCAGCAGCAGTGCTGATCACGACACTTGAGAATCATCGACGACACCTGTCACAGTGACGATGACAGGTGCCGTCCCGGCAACAACAACCGCGCCACTTCCGGTCTACCCTTCACAATAAAACTACACATCAGGTGTCCTGACAAACTTTACCAAGAGCTGCCATAATAATAAAAAAATACGTTACACACTGTATATTCACACAAAACCATACTCGTCACCTTTTGTCAATTATTTCATAGTGACAACGTTGGCAACCCTACGTGCACCACACTACAACAGCACAGCAAGGTAATGTTAGCACAGCGGCTAACTAGTTAACTGAGAAACCGTGTTTACGCCATTAAATTAACATTCCAGCACCTACAAATGCCACGACTCACTTGTAGCTTACACATTAACATCCTTAATAACCACAGTATGTATATATTCACACAACAGGAAATATTGACATACGCACACAATAATTGTACGCACTGCTAAACTTTGCTACTCACCTTGAACGCATCCCCCATTAACTGGCAGCGTTTCTAACGTGCACTGAGCACTCATCAACTGCCACTGAAAGAGGGCGCTGTTGAGCCACTAAACTCCCTAAAATACATTTCCAATACACGGCAAGTGTATCTCAATATAATCGGTTATATTGAGAAATATCTTCATTCTTTTTTTTTTTTTGTTTCGTGCCCACCAGTGAAACTTGGTCCTGTTAGCTTAACTGTTAGCAAAGATGGCGGACACTGTTTACATTCTGGGAATGAGGTCCCGTTCCACTATGAGTGGTCATTAGCGTAGCAAGTCATTAGCGTAGCAGTTTCAAGCCTCGGACCAAGTGTCACTGCACGTAACAAATAAAAGAAAGATATTTCTGGACTCATGGGAAACTGAGGTTGGAAAGCACAATGTTTCCAAAAATACTTCCCCTATTCTAGTAATACAAAGCTAAATGCAATTCGGTGACATATTCCTTCAAGAAATAAGGGGCACTTACTTCCAGTAGAAACATTGAGAAAAGTTCAACTTAATGACAGTGTAAAGGGATTTTTATCACCTCAGAAAATGAATTAACAAATGTATCCAAACACCTGTGAAATAATGAAATGTTTACTACAAAATAAAACATTAAAAGGGAGTATTATTACCAGTTTATCTCCAATAAGGACATTTAATCAGATACTATTGACAAACAGGACCTTAAAAATGGTATTTTATAGGAGAATCTAATCTAAAAACTAGACATTATTTATAAAAACGTATTGAAAAAGTGCCACAGTTATGTGTCCGTTTTAAATTTCAAACATGTTAGTATATAATTGTTAACTAAATGAATGAATGTATAGTTAATTAATTAATTTAGGTTAAAAAGAGGATTATAACTACATACACAGGCGTTAGTAATCATTACAATTTTGTCACTTCCTAAAGTGTTGTTCTGTTTAATAAGCACACGATGTCTGTCTGTACTGTAGCCTGCAGTAGGTGCGACCTGGTTTAACCTCACCTCAGCGGGTTGGTACAAGAGGAAGCTGAGAGATTTCCTCTCCCTCGGGTAAATAACACGTTAATAGCGGCCCGTCGCCACAGCAACGGAGAATATTGTCGTTAAATCCGTCTGTAGAAACCGCGAGGGACTCGCCTCTGCATACTGTACATATAAATGATAACCCACTGAGGCTCTTCTACGTCCTTCTCACTCATTAGGGGATAATAGGAGTGCTGATGCGTTGATGGTGTCTTTTTTCCACTCTCCCCACAGAGACTTGAGTAAACTTCATTGTGATTTGTATGGGGAGATGAACAAGAAGCCAAAAAGTCCAGAAACCCAAACCAAAACAATAGCTCTGAGGGAAGGGTATCGACTCAATTATTCTCTGGAGTAAAAAGATAACCGCTGTCACCCGCGGTGACCACATGCTGACAGAGGAAAACATTAAAAAGGGGGGCGGGGCCTCTAATTGAATGGAATGAAAGAGTTTACAACTTGTACAATGCGTTATTAAATAATCATGTTTAACCCATGTGTTCTATTTTTTTTTGTTTAAAGTGTACCTGTCTAAACTGTACTTGTATCAAAGTAAAATATTTTTACTCAAGTATTCCTTTAAGGTACAAGACTGGTCCTCAAGTCCTATTCTTCCCATTACAAGTCAGTGACTTTGAAGCTGTTCTTATATGGTTTTGAAATGCATTGGGTTGTCTTAAAGCAGCCATATCAACTCATATGTTCTATAAAAAAAACATCCAGTGTCTTTTCTCTCATTGTTCAGACTTCACAGTCTGCAAACTCATCTCATCCAGAGGCAGACATTTCCCACGGGAGTTTGTGGAGACTGAAACGGAGCGTTCACGAACACAGGTCCACTTCAGAGACCACAGAAACCGGGGTCAAATAACTCGTAAAGTTCAAACAGAACACAGAAGGTTACCGCCAGAGCAAGATCACAAAGTCGACGATGAGTGTATCCGATTTGAACTCTCCCTCCCCCTCCCTTCGTCTTCGCTCTGCGTCCACCAGAGCATCTTAAATAAAGAATCCCCCTCAGTTGTTGTTTGACTGTCTGAGGTCAAGTCACGAGGAGCCGGTTCATGACAACGCAGCCCCAGAAATGTTGTGGCGATTGTCAGGAAGAGGGAAAAGAGACAGGACAAATCAGAGGACGAGCTAAAGATGGGACGTGAAGCCACAGTGTTGCAGACAAGTGAGCCCCTGTGTCACCACTGGAGTAGAAACACGCTGTGCTTACCCGTCCATGTCTGTTTTCATTCTCTTGAGAGAGAGCGAGACGGAAAACATGGTCTCCACTTTTAAGTGTCTCACTGTGTCGGAGGGATGTAGTTTTAACGTGGCTCTGGAACGGCACCAGAACCAGAACCAGAACTGTGTTCATCGGAAAGCACCAACAGTGTCACATGTGGCGATCACTGTGGCCCCATAGCAAGAAGGTTGCTGGTTCACGTCCGGGCCTTTCTGTGTGGAGTTCGTATGTTCTTCCCTGTGTGGACGTGATTTCTCTGAGTTCTCTGAGTTCTCCGGTTTCTTACCACATGTCCAAAACAAGCAGACTCAGAGCGGATTCGGATCTGTCCAGGGTCTGCCTTTCACCCTAAGTCAGCCAGGATTGGCGTCCTCATGTGGAGGATAAAGCAGTAGACAATGGATGGATGGATGGACATGGAGACCATTAACTCCTTGGGGAAATCGGATGGGAAACAAAGACTCATTTTCCGGCAAACTTTCACTTAAACATTCAGTTTAACATATTCTTATTTCCTGGTTTCCCTACCACCATTTTCAATATTCAATCTCTGGTCATAAATTGAGCAGAACGACGTCCACGAACGGTGAAAACACTCTATCACTGTAAGCCACACGTTAGTGAGCACAGGTTCTTCATCTGTGACCCCTTTATAGAAAAACACACTCCACGGTTCAGGCAGCTGTAAGTAATGTGGGATCATTACCATTATTATGTAATTGGAAGCAATTTCTGCAAATGACGCAGCTAAGTGGACTCAAATACTCATGTAGACTGTCTTACGAATGCATTTAGATTAGAAATTAATTAGACTGCGCTTAAACGAATCCTTCTCCATTTTCACTGCTGATTTCCTGATGGTTCTGTGGCTACAAAAACAGAAAGAAGGATAATTAAAAGTGTGAACAATTGCCTCCAGTGAGGAACTCTGGAGTAATTTGTCCTAAGGCGACAGAGATCTAAGTGGCTTTTTTCTTTTCTTCGTAGGGCAAGAATAACTGATTCAATCAGTGGCCTCCAGTAGAAGCCTTTATCGGCTCGTACAGCTGTGTGTTGAGAAGATCAGACGATTGCATAACAGCATTTAAAGCGACCGCTCCTGCTCAAGTTCTGCAGAACTACAAGAAAACATTGTCACAAATGCTGTAGCAGTGGAAAAAAAAGACTCTCCTTACAACTGGATCAGAATCTGCTCTGTAGAGAACTTGTTCTTGTTGCCGTAATATGAAAAAGACGAGTTCTAATCAAAGCCACCTGGGATCAGTAATCACCGAGGGAGGTCCTATACTTCTCATCTCTACAGTCTTCAGAACGCAAACGCGGCCGTCGTCTCGTCTCTGACGTAAGACACAAGAAAGAAGCGCACGAGCGGGAACATCTTCAAAATTCATTTGTTAAACCGACTAACCTGAGAAGGCAGCCGTGAAAAGTCTGTGACTAATCTCGAACCGCTGTCTGCAACGCAATGCACGACTCAGCCGTCACAATGTCTGTATTTTCTGCATGGAGTTTGCATGTTCTCCCCGTGTGTGACAAACGTCCAATCACAGGCGAGATTAACACATTTGAGACGTCACCTTCTCGGTACTGTGGAATAACCGCCAGATATCGGAAGTCAACATGAATTTTTTTGACAATTCTACAGCTATAAAATCAAAAATAAATCCACATGATGTCGTGGAGTGACACGTTCTATTTTCCAAAGGGTGAATATATTTTTTCTTAGTTTATTGAAGCTATCGTCGTCATTATTTGCTTAATTTATTACGTGATACGTCTCGTCTCCACTAATCCTCCCAATGTCCCAGACAGTGTGTCAGTTGGAATGAATGAACTCTTGGCATCACGTAGACCTTGGAGGATAAAGTGGTAGAAGATGAATGAATTAATAATTGGGAAAAAAACCCAAAACCATTAGACCTGAGTGAGATAGCGTAGCGGCAGAGCAGACGCTTCCTGGTGTTGGAGATGTGAAAACTAAGGTTTGGCAGTTTTCTCCTTGTGGAGATAACAGCACTAGACATAATAACAACAATAATAATGACGAGAGGAGAGGTGAGGAGACGCCATCAGGTACTCTTCATCTTCATGAAGAGTACAGCTCGTACTGTATTTGATCTTCCTCTGGAAGAACCCACATGACAAAGTAACCAAGCTCCTCTGTTTAGTGGGAAACAGTGGCCAATGCGACAGGAAGCCAAGGTGCCTGAAACTCACTTTCACTCACTCATCTTCTACTGCTTTATCCTCCACATGAGGGATGCTGGTGCCAATCTCTGCTGAGATCGGGTGGAAAAATAGGGTCACACCCTGGACAGGTCACCATTCCATCACACTCTCACACCTACGGTCAATTTAGAGTGTCCAATTCCCAAATCTGAATGTTTTCAGACTGTGTGGAGAAACCAGAGAACCTGGAGAGCACACAGGGGAAAAACATGCAAACTCCATGCAGAAAGGCCCTTGTTTGGACCGGGTCTGAACCCGGGTCTTCTTGCTGCAAAGGTAAGCGTGCAGAGTCTGACGGTCATCTGGTGACATGAAGACAGAAAACAGGCCACACTGAAACATTAACTGAATTACCCCGAGTAATTTCCAAACTGGCTGTTAAGAGCTGCCGCCGAATTGTAGTAATTGTGTGGGAGCGCAGGAGTGGGAGAAAGCTGAAGGACGGAGACAAGAGCATCTGGAAAGCATCGACGCAACAGGCCGAGGGTCAATTCAGCGGGAGGTTCATTAGAGAAGCTGCGGGGCCTGCGGTGTGTGTTCGCCGGGTATTGTCTCCACTGCGTCATGCTGATGATGAGACGGTGATGGTGGAAATTTTGAACACAGCTTAAAAAGCAGAAGAGGCTGTAAATGGTGTAATTGTCCAGGAAACTGTGTCAGTATGTGCACTAAAGCAGGGATAAACAATAACAAAGTATTCACGCTCATGCTCTACATCATCTATTCTATTCTGTTATTTTTCTATATTTGTATATGATTAGAATGTAAAAAATCACTCAAGGTTAATCACTTATTAACCTTTAATTTTGTATTATCTGTGCTGCTGTTACACTGTTAATGTCCCTGTTGTGGGACTAAGACAGGATTATCTTATCTTAAAAGGTTTATGTGGTCCACTTATCTCCAGTGGCAGCATGAAACAATGGATTAGTAAACAAATTGTGTTGCTTTTAATAAATCAATCACAAATCTTTGTTTTCATGAAAAGAAACATCTGATTTCAGCGTCTTGTATATAAATATTATCAGTCTTCTTTGCTCCTTGACTGAAAATCTATGGTTTGTGGACACATGGCATTGGCCCGAATAATCTGGATAAAATCTAATTACGTATTATCTGACATATAATGTGATTGTGCGTCACTACTTTGCTGTAACCCAAGGATGAGAACTTTCAATACATGTTCAGATTCTTAACTGGCACGAACCTGGAACAATCAAAATAAAACAGAATTCAGTTAAATTACAGTCTTTTTCTCTTTGGTCATTGCATTGTTTCAAATTACAAATTCACTTTGAAATGAATTGTTTAAGCCTAAAAACCAGGACATTGTAGATGTTGCAGTTTTCGAGGTTTGAGGCAAACAAAGAGTGACATTTTATTCACAATTTTCCGCCATTTTACTCCACCAAAGAACTAGTGATCGATTCATTGAGAGAAAATAACCGACAATTGAATCCGTGATGAAAACAAACATGTTTGTAAAAGAGCCTGCAGTTAGCCCTCAAAGATTCCCTTTCCCATGAAAAAAAAGGCCAATCTGTTTTGGTCAAAGCTGACCCCAGATTAGCCACAATAATCTAAACCAGCTGCCGGGTTCATCAGAGAAACACCGTGACCCTGCATTTTCAGTGTAAACAGAGCCGAGGTAGTGAGAACAGAGTATACGTATGTTACTGTTTATTTACAGTATATAGGAACAGAGACAACGTGTCCTCACCACACACTGAAAATGAAGGAGAGATGAAATGATAGTGTCTTTATTGGGTCTGCTGAGTATGATTCATGTCCACAGTGAAGTGGACTGGACTGGACGGCACGAGTGTCGTAAAAACCCGAGAAAAATCAGGATCAATGACCCGTCAACTGAAGATGGATTACTCAAGATCACTGAGATGGACTCTGAATGAAATCAATAAAAAACAGAATTTGTTATTTTATCAATCTACGTAATGTAAATTCTACACAAGGTTTATTAGCGGAACATGAATATACTGTGTCATATGTGTATTATTGCTTTTGAATAAATATTGTTTGGTTTTTGTGGCCTTTAGAATAAGCTGTACTTTAAGCATGGGCCTTGCTTTTTGCAGGCCGCCATCTTGTGCCGCCATGTTTTAACAGCAGCTCAAACAAACAAACAAACAAACAAACAAACAAACAAACAATGTGGTTTTTGCATTTTGAAGTGAAAACTTAACAAGCAAATAAAGGAGAATGCTTTCAGGTGTGCAAAAGCACTTGGACGCTAAATACAGGGTTTGTTACAATCTGCGGTTTCACCACTAGATGTCACTAATACTTATTAACTACGCTTTTAAAATAATTACTTGATAAAACTGTTTAGTAGGGTGGACAATATGAGCTTAAAATTATATTTTGTGTTTTAATTCATGTGTTTTCTTCTCCTCACGTGAGCTTTTTGTCTTTCATTTATTCAGTATTTTATTTTTTACTCTGTACAGCACTGTTTAAAGCGCTTTAAAGTCATCTATTAATGACTCATAACTTCACCTTGGAGGGCCACATGAAATCCATTGGAGGGCCGCATGTGGCCCGCGGACCCTGAAGTTTGAGGCCGCTGGTCTAAATAATATAAATTTCTTCAAATGCATATATTATTGATTGATTATCAGAACTAAAACTATCCTTTTTTGCGAAAAAATAAATCTCTGTCTCCGTTTCCTGCAGCCAATTGCACGGAATTATACCAATTATACACGAGGCAATTCTAAAGCGCTTTGCGCAGACATTAGAATGTAAACATTAGATAGAAACAGTAAAAGCGTGATTTAAAACCAATTAAATTAGAAGGATTAAAAAAAAGAAAGTAGCAAGCAAAATATAGCTGAAAGGATTTACGGGGAAAGTTGCAGTAAAGAATAAATCAAGTTTTTGGCCGTGAGATTTAAATGAGATGACGCCTCAGGTGTTCAGGGAGTTTGTTCCACAGGTGAGGAGCACAGAAATTAAAAGCCTGGAGACATTGAGTCAACCTGTGCCTGATGAGCTGAGAGGTCTGGATGTTTCATACCTAACTAGTAACTAACTCTGAGATACATACATACAGTACTTTTGGGACCAATAACAGGATTTAATCTATCTGTTTGATTAGTCACAATAAAATCAAGACGTTCAATAGCGTTTTCTACATTTACACTACTAAACATTGTACTCCAACGCCTTTATCTCGCTTGACACCTGTGTCATTTTCAATTACTCAAGGATCCCGGATTCAAATAGTCTGGACATGACAGCTTTCAAATAAGTGAATAGCTTTATTCACGGCGCGGGCCGCGGGCATGACCGCGACACAAAATCAGAGCGTGACCGTCGCCTGATGTCTAACAGAGGGCTGAGCAGATCAGTGGGGGCAAAGACGGGCAACATGAATGGCTTATAGGTGTACCTTTAAATAGCGTTCCGGCACACTAAGCCGCTCAGCATGGTTCGCATTAAAGCCTGGAACAAAAGGCGGAGAGAGAAGCAGATGCAGACCCCACTCCCCGAACCCATGATCTGTCCTGATAGGCGCATAATGAGAACCAGACAAGTGTTCACACCAACAACACATACAAATCCCCATTCATTATTCATGGAAGATTACCCTCCTCATTAAGGCAGAGCCGGGGACCAAGAGACGGAGAGAGAGAGAGAGAGAGATGTGGAGGGGAAGTCAGTCTATGTAATGTTACCGGATGTGGAGCAGTCCCACCTACACTACTGAGGACAAAGCATGCAAGCCATCAAGATGACCAGCGTCCAGTGTTGGACACTGAGGACCAGACACCAGGATGAGAGCAGTTCCTGTTCCTGCTGAATAAAGTTCAAAGTCCCTAAACCCCAAAACTCTGCTTTGATTCCATAAACTGACGACACTCTTCTGGAGGAGGCTGGAAAATGCTGGCGTGATAGAAGCAAGTTATATTCAATCAAAAGCCTCTTTGATCAGGTGGTTCAAAGTTAGTTTGTGCAAATAGTGACCCACTGTGACGTCAACCTATGGTTTGGTAAAATGCTTTAAGTTAAGTTCTTTGTCCTTTTGTTTTCACCATGTACCGACACCTGCACCCATTAGATCAGGGCCGGTGCTATGCAGTTTGGTGCCCTCGGCGAGATTGGCATTGGCATTTTTCTGGACCTACAGGAACACTGTGCTAATATGGCTGCAGTTCCTATAGGACTGGTTTCTAAGGATGAGCCGATACGATACCCGGTATCGGTCCAATACTCACTGGATCGGATATCAGACAGAAAAAAAAATAAAAATCCAATACAATCAAAAACCACTATATATCGCATGCTTCACTATGCGTTAACTGTAAAAATGTAAGTAACAATCAGCAACAGAATTGTTAAAGGTCTAAAATGACTGTATCGGACCGATATCGGTATCGGTACTCAAGTTTGTGACGGATTAAACTTGAATATCATCAAAAAGGGTGGGTATTAAGGTGTGTTCCAACTGAAATATATTACGAAAACATGTTTACTGTCTATATTAGTAACATAGTAAAGTTCATATTTGCATTGGAGATTAAAAAAAAAGCCACTGCACACACATTTGTATTGTACTGTTTCAAGAGCTCCAAACAAATTCTCACACACTTTTAAACTAAACAGTCATTGTAGATTTCCTTCATCTGACTCACTGAACTTGGCACTAAGTAAATTTAGGTCCCTATGAGTCCTCGGTGGAGTCCAGATAAGTCAGAAGTTCCAGATATAATGACTCCTTGTTAGATGTTATTGGCCGATCGTAACCACGTACCCCCCTGTGGTTGAAGTTGGGTTGTTTCCCTGCACGACCCCTCGTGGAAAAGGTCACGGCTTATCATCGTGGCTAAAGTTACTGCAGCACAAAGCCCCGAACAAAACAAAGCAAATCTTTCCATCACAAAAGGGAGAAGTGTGATTTTTTTTTTTTTTCAGTGAGTGATTGATGGTGTGTGTTGTTGTGAAACGCTCCAGCAGGGCTGAGCTGTGGGCTTTGTTGAAGCTGGCAGGTGACAGAGAGAAAGAGAGGGAGATTACCTGTTGGTTTACAGGTATTTCATGTGGGCAGGTACAGGCTCGGGCAGGCAAAGATGGCCGACCGGCTCAGAGCTGACCCACTTACTGGAATGTTTTTTTTCACAGGTTATAAAGAGAGATTTATCTGCGTTTAACTTTTCTGACTTTCTAAGACTGTAATGACGGCTGAATGGGAGTCGGAGGCCACATTTGGATTTACCGCGATCCCGCCTTGATCTCATATAATCTATCATTTTGTTGAGTTTTCCATGCCCGACACTAAGACACAGCGCATCCGACAAGTCAACTCCAGTGCTGCAGTACATCATTATGATAATTATATCAGCAGTGATCGTACTCCTCTGAGAATATGAACCGAAGCGTCACAGAAATCCCTCCACTGAAGGCTAATTTGGCAAAATCCTAAACAAATGAACACGAAGGGTAGATTACAGCGTTGTGCAGGAATAGAGATTATTTGTACTGCTTGTGTCAGACTGTGTTGCATCACAATAAGCCTGTTCATTTATGGCGTATTTCCACCGGCTCTACTCGCCTCGGCACGGCACGGCACTATTAGGTTGCTTCTCCACAACAAAAAAGTAGAGTCATCACTGCACGGCTGAGTGAAACTGCGGTGACTACACACACACACACACATGAGTGACTAGTGACTTTACACCAGACTCCTGTAGTTGTTGGAAATCAACCCACGTTTTTAGGATTGTCAAGTAGTTTTAACTGATCTACAGTTCGGCACTGTTTGGCTGGATTTCTGTCCACATGTCCCAGGAGTACAGCCTCCTACTACACAGACTACAGCGGCAGCGGTCTGTGATGCCGCTCGCGATCACCGGCGCTGTCCCTAAATACACCACTCCACTTTAACAGACTCCTCTGTTAAATATAGAGGTTTCCCTGGTAGTTGTTGGAGATTAACCCTCGTGTTTAGGATTGTTAAGTAGTTTTAACTGATCTACAGTTCGGCACTGTTTGGCTGGATTTTTGTCCACATGTCCCAGGAGTACAGCCTCCTACTACACAGACTACAGCGGCAGCGGTCTGTGATGCCGCTCGCGATCACCGGCGCTGTTCCTAAATACACCACTCCACTTTAACAGACTCCTCTGTTAAATATAGAGGTTTCCCTGGTAGTTGTTGGAGATTAAGCCTCGTTTTTAGGATTGTTAAGTAGTTTTAAGTGATCTACAGTTCGGCACTGTTTGGCTGGATTTCTGTCCACATGTCCCAGGAGTACAGCCTCCTACTACACAGACTACAGCGGCAGCGGTCTGTGATGCCGCTCGCGATCACCGGCGCTGTCCCTAAATACACCACTCCACTTTAACAGACTCCTCTGTTAAATATAGAGGTTTCCCTGGTAGTTGTTGGAGATTAACCCTCATTTTTAGGCTTGTTAAGTAGTTTTAAGTGATCTACAGTTTGGCGCTGTTCGGCTTGATTTGTGTGTGGGTCCTGTGATGGCACTCACATGTACCAATTACGTCTGACCTATAGGTGTTTGACAGAGCTGCCTTTCACAGTGCAGATGTGAATAGTTTTTATTTCGCTGAACACCATTAAAATGATGTTTATACCTGACAAAGCTCATGTGTGAAGTGCATAGATTTTTCTGTCCAGTCAACAAACAAGAACACCCTGGGAATTATTACACAATCGGATCGGTAGGCAAGATGTGAAAGCACAGAAATGTAGGTCGTACACATAAATCTAACTCAATCACCATCAGTCAAACAACTACAAAACGGGTATATTTATAAGCAAATTAAAAGTCATTGGTGTTAAGTTTGACCTCTGGTAGATAACAAAACGGTCTCACAAATGCTCCAAATGTGGCCCCAGACAACACAGAAGTACCAGTTATTCTTATTATTAAGGTTAGATTAGCAATAACTAGTTATGGTTAAGTTTAGGGATAAAGCTTTGTGTCAATGCAGTGTCCTCAGAAGAAACGCTGTGTGTGTGTGACTGAGTCTTTGAAGGAACAGTGTGTCACGTAATATTCTTTTTCTTTTTTTTTTACTGCAATGTCAGAGTCATTCTAAAGTCAAGAAGTGGATAAAACTTACTGTGGGAGAAGGTGAGGCGTGGGGTGACATCATTTTCTGTGACTGCTGTATGAAAGCAACCCATAAGCAGGACAGTGTAGGCTGGGAGACAGAGCCAAGCCATACTCATTGTCCACATGTGTCCCCCGGGTCCACCAAACAACTCGCTGTATCTTTGCCTTTCAGGGTTTTGGGGAATTCATGAAGAGAGAGTCTTTTTAAACCTGTGTTTATTTTTCCCTCCCTCGCTCTCTCTCTCCTCGCTGCAGCTCCGGGCTCGTTGAATGGGAGGCTTTATGTGCTGCTGTGAAGTCGAGGAACTCCTTCACGGGCTGTAGGCGACCAGGCCGGCTTGAAATGATGATCTGTGACCTCAGAACATGACAGATAGAACTTCACCAGTCAGCCTCCGTGAGTGCACAACCCGGCGGCGTCTCGAGGCAGATCTGTGAAAGACAGAGGAAAGACGACGAGCTGAGCATCAGCTGTGCAAATGCAAACGTACGTTTTCAACATTTTAATTTAGTGTGCACACAAATGTCTGCAAAGGCAGTTTCCTTTAGTGTCAACCATCATCACCAAGATTTAATCATCTCTTCCCGGGTCAATGACGACATTGTTTGGTCCCAAAGTTAAGAATGTCCTCCCTTTAACCCTTAGAACACGGCTGCTTTTTTCCATTACGTTTTTTAGCACAACCTGATGAAACATGACTTTCATTATCACCACCAATAAAAACACCAAAAAAAAAGTACTCAAAATGTTTAAAATCAAATTGAATCTGTAAAATTTGGAAACAAAAAGAAAATTTTGTGACTTCTGCATAATTATCACGACTAAAAATGCAACATAAAATGAATCATAACTTTAATATATGATCTATAAACACACCCCCAGGACGTCCATATAAGGAGTGATATAAGGGTTAAGCTTGTTCCAGTGCATCTCACGAAATCACAACTAAAAACACAATTTATTGTATAATCCAAACAATTTCTGATCCTCCATAACTTTGCTCATTTGCGTTTATCTGTTGCAATATTAAAGTTTTATTGCTATGTATTGTCTTTTTTCTTCACCTTACTGTTATTATCATTCGTTTATGCTTTACCTGCTTTTATTTTGTCATAATTTCTTACGTCGTCGAGTGTCTTTAGACGTCTCGATAGTCGTATGATGATATCTGTGCTGCTCACATCAACGCAATAACATAACCTCTTTGGTTAGCGATAAGCAGTCAAGTTCAGTCGAGGCCTTTTGCAAGTATTTCTTAAATAAAGTTTCAATGTTCTAATATTCTGGATTTATTGGCCTTTTCATTTAACTTGAAAGTGAGATTGAAGGAGAGAAAGAAAGAGATTAGTAAAATGCGGCTGCTTAAACTTATAATAGATGTGATGGGGAACATGGATGTTTATACATTCTGTATCAAACGGGGCCAAAGTTCAGCTTCTATCTGATTTAAAATGACGTTACTTTTAGTTTCTGTTCACGAACACGATACTACGTAATGTGAAGGACTCCGAACAATGAGCGGATCGGGTTGTGGTTGTTGTGTTGTCGTCGCTTCAGCCGCTGACAAACAACCTTGCACTCTAAGAGCTGTAATCACCCGAGTGTGAACAGCATGTTCTGTTGCTCTGCTGTGTCCGGCTCAGCAAAGAAATCAGGTTAAAGACAATGACGGGGAGTGAAATAACTGCTCATATTACAGGAGCTGTGAGCCGCAGCTTTCCTCGGTTTGAACATTGCTTGTGTTACTGTGTGTGTGTGTGTGCTGAGAATTGGTGTGTGTGTACGTTATAAATATCAAAACAATGACTCTGTGAAATGCTTTGACTCTGTTTTTACTTTCAATTGTGGCGAGGAAAGAGAGTCCAAAGCCAGTAACTCAATAATACAGCTGAATAATAAGTTGTTTTTGCCATTTTAAAGGTCTAATATGCAAGAATTAGTGACATCTAATGGTGACCACCAATGAGTGAGTGCTTCTGCCAAGATAACTTTCATTTTCTTTGTCTGGCAGTTATTCAACTTTTTAGGAATAATGGTACTGGGATACTGACGTCACAAACGTGTGACGTGCCGGTGAATCTCGCCTGTGATTGGGCGGTCGTTCCGCGGAGGTCCTGAGGTTCTACCGTAATGGCGTATATAGGGGGGCAAAGCTCTTTTTCTCTGCTTTCCAGTATCCATCCATCTTCTATCTCTTTATTCTCCACATGAGGGTCACGGGCTGTCGGCGACAAATAGCTAAAAAAGGCACATTCTGGTTGGTTTGTCCATTCGGGCTTCTGTAGAAACATGGCTTCACACGATGTCGGCATCAGTAAAGCAAGGCCCTTGCCTAAAGAACGTACATATAAAAAGCTTCATGCAAGACTAAGAAAACCAGACTAAATTTCATTTTACAGCGGAAATACTTACAGAAATAGGTCAATTTCCCTCTTAAATATTGTACACTGGACCTTTAAACACTAATTTCCATGGCAACGGTAGAAGCTTTGAGGCCTGGGATAAGGACTTAGATTTGTGTCAACACTAAATTGAATTGCAGAACCACAGGGAGGCTTTTCTTTGCAGAAGTTGAATATATTACACATAAACATGATTTTATGAGGGTATAATCTCTTTAAAAAAAAAAAATATATATATATATACATATTTTTTTTTATAATCCATAGAATCAAACTTTTATATGCACTTGAGGCAAAGGCCTTGTTTTACGAGGGTCCAAACAGACGCTTGTGTGCTGAAGCAGAAGCTTGCTACGCAGTCGAAGGAGATCTGCTCTGCACATAAACTGGTGCATAAACAAATGAGAAAAAGACGTAATGGCAGAGGATGGCTGAGTGAAATAGTGGAGAGCATGAGTGAGTGAGTGAGTGAGTGAGTGGTAGGCCACTGTAGTTTCCTGACACACTTTAGGGAAAAGGAGGGACGAGAGTCCTCTGTTGCATTCTGCAGTCTCACCATTGCACGTCTCTAATTCTACAAACTGGACGTTTAACCCTTTAACACATAAGCCTCAATATGTCCGTCTGGACTTATTTTAACCATAAAAGGACCATAAAATGTCCTGTCAGTAAGTCTGATTTTTCCAGAATAACTTTCAATATCTAGCAGTTATTTACAATGTACGGCATGTTAAAATAGTGTATTAACAAATTAAAGAGACAACACACTGTAGTTGTACATGAACACCAGATGCTGCGTGTTAAATCTGAAATTTGAACAGTATAAAACATATTTAAAATAACATTTGCCATTCCAAAACATTTTTCCCCTTTCTGGCCATTTTCTGGCCGGCATCCTGTAACAGTGTGAGTGAAATTACCGTAATAACCACACGTTGAGTTTTGGCTTGCAAGTTCTCAGCTTTCAGAAACCGTTGCAATTCTCCCGACAGCACAAACAGCCGCATAATTACGTTAATGCAAACGTGCATTAACATAGGGTAGTGTATTCAATTACTGCAAACAAACCCCTCCTAAATGTTACACACCGTACAGTTATTGAGTTGACACCACAAAATCTAGAATGATGTTTAGTGATACACCAGAACAAAGCCACAACACTGTGACTGTGATAGCGGTAAATGTTGAGTTATGAGACGTTTCACTGACACTTATTAACTGAACAAAGTGAGACGCGGGGGGGAGGGGAACTCGATACAGAAAAAAAACCCACTTCCAACTGCAAATTCTCCATTACACTTGCCACAGGGAGCTCCTCATTAAGTGCAACCCAACAAGAGGCTCAGTTTCATGTGGGGTATGGCAATCGATAGCCAAGAGCCCGCCAGTGAAGCTATTCCTGGTTCCTATCAAGGGGGCTCCTGACTCTTAGTCAATAATGCGCAGTCTGACGTTTGTGCCGCAAACACAGACGTCTTTGAAAATCTGAGCCGGGCCGAGTGACATTTGGAGGAGATGAAAAAAAAAAAAACGGTCAGAGAATAAAATTCAGTGGAGTTCCTCTTGTTGCCGCAGAGAAATACAGGTAGAGACAACTCTGTTCTGTCACATACTATGTCTGAGAAACATAAGTGAAAGAGTTCAGTGCAGTGTTCAGTCTAATCTGACCCTTTGTACACCTTTTCTAAAGCATTAAAATAGTTATGAACACATTAAATCCTTCATTTTAAGTGAATAAATCAACAAATAACCACTTTTACTGAATATCCTCATAGTCTTTTCGACCTAGACACACCTGTTAGAGTTCCCAGTCCAAAAACCCCCAAAATGCAGTGGGAAACAAATGGGTAAGGTAGAGTAATGGGATTATTCTGGTCATCCCACAGATGGAAAATAATTCCACACTCACACTCACCGGTGACGTGAGAGCACAAGCACTGAAATAAAGGAGGGTTAAAGGAACACTGGAGAGAGGTTAAAAGTTGTCCAGCTTCAAAAAATGATGTCAACAGGAAAATGATCTGAATCTATAAAAAGGAAAAACCATCAGGCGCGTCGTCTGCGCCATGCTGGAGAATTTATTCTGACCTACAGCAGTGGAACTGGGACTTTTAATGATTCTAATGACAAAAGCAGACCAGATTATGAAAAGCTGCTTTTTAAATCTGCACGTTGGGTCACTGTCTGACATGTTTTTGGACAGGAGTCGGTCGACTCTAATACAACCCACTTTTTATTCACTAAAAAGGTAAGATAAGAATAAAAAGAAGCTATACCTAAAAGCAAAAACGTCAATGTTCTAAAACAGGCGGCGAAGGAGCCTCTGCCTGCCTGATCCTCGCCCCGAGATTCAACCTGGTTTCCATGACAACAAGGAGCAGCCGATCAGCTGACCCGAGAGGCCGCGAAGGAACATAAGGTTGAAGCAGAGTCAGAGGAGGAGGTCGGAGGCAGCGAGAACGACGTCCAGGGTTTGAATTCGGGAGATGGAATAGCGGACGTAGGAGAGAAGAGCCGGAAACAAAAGTTAACATGAATTCACGGTTTGTGGTCGAGATCAGTCCTTCAGAGGAACACACACACACACACACACACACACAGAAAGAGAGAGTGAGGGATTGGCTCGGCATGACTAAATGAACAAGGGCCCCTCTGACTGCGCAGAAATCTACATGCAACTCTGCACTTCACTGCTCTCTCCTACATGATGCATGAACTGAATCATCCCTTTGACTCTGCACACAGACGTGATAGTGTGCTCTGGCTGTGGATGATACTCTCGCTCTCTCCCTCTCACTCCCGTCTCTCTCTACATGGCCCTGCAGCAACATATCAGCCTTATCAGTTTGACATAATTATTACAAATCTTTACAGCGCCCTATAAAAACGCTGATGGTCTAACCAAAGACACACGTTGGGTTTTTATTAGTGGTATAGGAAACAATTATGGTATGGGACTCTTCAACCACATGAAGTGTATGCTAATTATTCACATGCCTTTAAATCACACGGGGCAGCCCTTAGCGGGAAGGGAACTCGGCTTGTGACCGAAGAGTTTCCAGTTCGAGTCTGGAATTTATAGTTTTTACTGATAGAGAAATTATTTATTAAGCCCATTTTGAAGAGACTGAATCAAATATACCAAATAAAGCATCCATCCATCCAAGACACTAGTCCATTAGAGCTCAATATACTGATACATTGACTTGGTGGACCGCCTACAGCACAAATTTGATCTCAAGTGGGCCAGACCAGTACAATAATAGCATATAGTATTACATTTTAACAAATCTATCCTGCGGGCCGGATTGGACCCTCTGTTGGTCCAGTTCTGGCCCCTCGGCCCATATGTTTGATACCCCCTGATATAGAGTCTTTGATGTCTGAACTCCAACTTGCCTGTCTTTGGACTGTGGGATGAACCTGGATATTTAGTTTAGTTTCCTGCCCTGACAAACTCTATCTGAACCCTTTTCAACACAACCGTCTGTGTGACCTTTCTATTTTTTTTTTTTTTTTATCAAATAGATAAAGATTGTCTTAATAGTCCTAAGTCTGGGAGTTAACAAAAGTTAATTTTCATGACCACCATCCCACAACGTAAGACACAATATGAGCAAAAGTGCATCCAAAAAAAGTCAGATTCTGAATGTCAGTTGACTTATACATCTAAATATTATGAGATCGTTGTATCACCTAATTCTACAAAGAACATAGCGCATACAACATATATAAAGACTTCAATATTCTTCTTTATATTAGAATAGTAAGTAATATTACTCATCATTTAAGTCTCAAAGATAGGATTATCTAGGTCCACACAGCATCATGTGAGCAAAAGAGAATAAACACATAACGACATAAATCTGATTTAAAAGCACTGATCTGCGTCACATGGTCGATGACCTCACGTCATAGTGAAATAGGAAGCTACTGCTACTCACACAGCTCTATTTACCACAGACTGTAAAACATTCAAATTAACTGTTACTACATTACTCATCATCCTTCCACGCAGTGTCAACACACTTTAGAGAATGTAGCTACAGTAATATTTAACCAAACAGGAAGTCTTCCCAGAAGTCTGTTACTGTAACTTCCTGTAAATCCATCGCTATATTTATATCACTGCACGGCAAAGACAGGCCAATGACAGCGCTACTTACTGTACACGACTATGAAAGCGTTATATAAGCCGTGAGTATAATGGTGGAACAGGTGGCACCGCTATTAGCATCTGCCACCCGAGGAGGACGAGTGGGAGGGGTCAAGGCTCGCTGGAGTCAACACACAGCCTGTTGACTGGATAAGTGTTGACTGATAAATACGACCTCTCGGTGTCCGTGTCATCGCAACACACACACACACTGGCCGCCTTCGTCACAACCCACACTCATAATCCAGGCCACATGCTGATGCTTCCAGCTGTGGCCTTCAACCTGCGGGGAGCAACCTCCCCTCTGGCCTCCCTGACATGTCCACACACACAAGAGTCTCAGATGTGTGAAGAAGCAGATGCACATGTGGACACAGTGGCTAATTTACCTAACTCCTACTACGCCAGGCCTCAAAGCTCCTACTGTTGCTATGGAAGATTCTAAAAAGGTCTAATATGTAACATTGAAGAGGGTTTATTGGCAGAAATTGAATATACAACTCAAATAGTTCCGTTTCTATTGATAAAAGACCATTAGTCAAAGGATTTTTACATGCTAACTTTGAGTGAAGTTCCTCAAAAGCTGGTGCATCTCAATCCTTTTCCCCAGAGAATCCAAAAAATAAATAAAAGAAATCCGCTCCTCTGATTGAGCGCCTGTGGAGTCTCAAGGAAGACTCGACCCATTTTAAACCAAATTCCCAGACCTACATAAGAGTAATTAATGGCTCATTCATCGCACCGCGAGGCGTACAGCAGTCATTATGACTATATGCTTTATTCTAAAGACTTTTAATTGCTTAATTAAACTCTTAAAGTAAAGCAGCGAACAGAGATAGGGAACATTGTGAACTCGAGGTTCAGGGGGAGTTAAATTCATTAGGCTTTTCTTCTCCTCTGAGGCCCGTGACACACGGTCAGAGGGTTTTTAAATTTTATCAGCGCTGCTGCCTCCCTGAGACATCCCATATTTGAGGCAATTAGAGCAATAAAAACGTATTGATAGACCGCAGTACAAGTGTAAAAGTGGATAAGCACATTTCGCCGCCTCTGCCTTTGAAACCCGACACGAGGGCCTGAATCAAACAACCCCACACACACACACACACACTCTCTCAGAGAAGAAAATATTTAAAATGCTATTCCATTTCATTCCATTTCCATAGCAGATGTGGAGCCAGCAGAGGCTGCTTGCTGATGTCTTATAAGGTGACAGAGCCTGCGATCTGAGACAGAAAAGTGCATTAAAGCGGTAGTACGTAACATTTAGATGTAAACGAATGACTGATGAGGTCACTCAATGCTGATTACGCCTATACCTGCTCCACACGACTCTCTTTAGTCTCTTATTAAACGAGTATTTGAACCTTTTATCAAGCGTTTCATGTCAAGACAGACGGAGGCAACAGCAACGTTGCGCGAGTAAAGCTTAAGACTTAACCCTTAGTGCTCAGGCGGCACGGATCTGGCACACCCTTGGATAAATTACCATGGGAATAATACACAACTCCTTATATGGACATCCCAGACGGCGTGTGTTTAAAGGACACATTTTCAGACTTTACAAAATGCATTTTTTTGTCTTATGTGATTAATTTATATATGTATATATATATATGTGTATATGTATATATATATATATATATATGTACATGTGTATATATATGTATATATATATATATATATATATATATATATATATATACATATATACTGTATATAACTGTCACGTATTTCCAAAATATCACAAATTAAATCCGATTTTTTTTTTGTGTGTTTATATACTTGGTGAAAATTTAAAAAAAATATATATAACTTTTTATATAATATATAATTGTGCTGAAAAAAAGGATATACAATAGTCCATATTGCACATTATTCTTATAGCCTCTGTATATACATTTTAACATAATAATGGGGGAAAAGCAGCTTAATGCTTTGTGTTCTAAGGGTTAAAACAAAGAAGCGTCCTTGAATAGTGTCTCCACCCGCCCCTGTGCTGCTGGGGTATACAGACAAACACTCCCCCTTAAACAGGCCTGATAGTATTGCTTGACAGTTTTCATGATCAAATATGCTGCACTCAAATAATACCACCCTTTATCTGAACACAAAAACTAAACAGAGACAAAATAATATCAAAACAAGAAAACTCACCAAAAGTTACACACTGCAGCTTTAAAATACTGAAAAGAGCACACCCCTCATCAAACGCCAATTTCTGAATCTGTACTTGCATAATAAAAGGGGATCATCTGAGGGTAACTAATCCCACCAGACAAACACTAGACTCAATGAGATCCCGACTACTGTGCTGAGAGTCATTCGCCTCTCTTGGCTTTGTGCCTTTCCTTTTCCCGGCACCAAATCTCCCCGTCAAAACACATCAGAGTAGGCATAAACCTGGATTAAAGCTACTCATGTGTTGTCATTAACAAAGCCTCCAACACAGCAGATAATGAGGAATTGGCTGAACTTCGTACTTTTCCCCCCCCTCCGTCTCTGCACTCTTTTTCTCTCCGTTTCCAACAATCCAAACGTAAGCCGATCCACTTTTCCAAAGCAGTCTGTCCCGTTGATGTCGCAGTAATGGCCTAGTTCTTTTCAACTGTTGTCACACCCTTCACCGAGGAGGGGAACACCTACGTCTTTGAGAGAGTGTTCACTGTTATCGTTTGTTATACCTTTCAAACGCCGACTTAGGGACCCATTTCACACGCCATTACTCGGCTACTGCAAACACTAAAAAACCCCTCTATAATCTATAATGTCTCCTTTTCTTTAACTACATCCCTCCGCTGGCTTTTTAAACGCTCGGTGTACTGATCTGTCCCGTGATTCCTCTGTGATGGAGAAGCTGTCCGCGTATTCTATAAACACAGCGGATGTTGTCATTCTACACGAGTCAAAAACCTGTTTCATCTCTTGATCAGGGATTCTACATCATGGTTGACATCAATTTCAAGGACTTTCCAGGACCAATTCCCTCAAATTAAAGGACTGAATGTGCGGACACATGCTGAAGATGTCCATGTTCGTCCACGTAGTCAGAATCAGTCTTTGTCATTTTCTTTGGTGAGACAGAGATCTTGGAATTTTCATTTCCCCAGGCATCACGTCGTCCTTTGCTCTCTCTTGCTTGACTTTACTCGCTCATGGTTCTGCATGGAATCTCAAGTCAACTGCAAAGAGAGACAGTGGACAGTGTCCTCAACACCGCTAATCATCACGACTCATTTATTCTGCGTAGGCTTAGACTACGCACATCAAGCAGTGAAACAGTAGGTGGCGTCGTAACAAACAATGGAGATATTTACCTAAATATCAACTGAACTTCTTTCTTGCACAACATTCAAGCACTTTCAATGACCCATGTATATTTTGTCGCGATTTATTAAAATTTGTTCAAGGGCCTGAGAATGTCAAATTCACAAACTTCCAAGGACCCATGTGTGATAACACAAAGGCTCTAATTATTGCAAGTGCTTCAATAAACTACTTTTGGATGCCAAAGCAATATTTTTAAAATTATAATTTTCTATAAATACTTAATGTATAAATCCTATATATTGCAGGATATATAGGATATATATATGTATATATATATATAAAAAGTATATATGTATATAAATATGTATGTATCTATACATATCTATACATATATATGTATATGTATATATATATAAATATATATATATGTATATATATATATATATACATATAATACTTTATGTCACTCAGCAGCAAAGATCTCTCTAACAGTTAAGACCACTTCCATGAACATATAAAACATGTATAATGTAAGTAACATTATGTTTGGAAAGTGCAAATATTGCACTATTAATTATTAATTAAGAAAATTCCTTTTAAGAACAAGACCAGGGAGGTCCCGTGTAGATCCAGCATCACTTTGTCAAGGAGTTCTGGTCGAAATGTGGAGTAAATTATCTTAAAAAGTTCCATTTATTTGGGACAAAGTAGGAGAGATAACACAAAATAATGCTAATGTGAGTGAACAGATCCAGAGACAAACGGGAGTCACTGGGAGAAGTAAAGTGTATGGAAAATGTAGGAAGTGGAAACTTCTCATTGTCACTCACAGCAGTGACTCAGCACACGTGTGCAGCGACTCGCAGCCAAAGAAAGTGTGACGGTACGCAGCGCTGTCCAGCAAAAGCGGCGGCACATTCCTCCGAGAATATTTTATGAGGAGACATAAAACATACACTTTAATATTGTTCAGTGCACCGTTTCCAACACAGAGCTGCGGCCGCGGGTTTTTACGAGGCGTCTGCTGGCTTCTGCCCGACACAGGTGAGGAGCACTTTTCAGCCGCGGCTGCTCTAAAGTAGGTCAGACCTGCTGAAACACTCACTCGCTCACATTCAAGATGTCTGCACTTGTGCACTTACCAGTGAAATATTGACCCTGATGGAGCGAGCGCTGATAACACTGTGTAGACTTCAAGTGCTTTATCTCGACACTTCTCGTTTACCTTCGCCTACATGATTTGTTTTTTGCAGATAAGTTTAAGACTCGAATCTATGCGGCGCGCTGAGGTGGTTAAATAAAAACAAGCATGGATTTGTCACTGTGTAATTGCTGCAGAGATTAAAGGTGCAGTGAGTAAGGTAAGGTGATTTTTGCTGTTGTTGTTATTCAGAAGATTTTGTAAGATTATTGGTATCCAAAACTAAGCTCTGTCAAGCAACACTATCAGACCTGACTGAGGGAGCCTTTGTGTGACAAGAGGCAGTTATCCTGTCAAACTGCTGAAGAATATAAGGAACTTTTATGACCAGGAACTTATTTACCTGAGGAAAAGAATTCACCGCACCTCAAAATTCAGCAAAAAAGTCTGTGGACCTCGTCATCTGTCCACTTTTCGTACATTCTTAACCGATAGCGAAATGAACAAGGTCTTTCTTAGTCTTCTTTTAAAGGTCTTGTTGAAAGTTGGGTTGCAGCTGCACTGACTTAAACAGCTGCGAAATGTGTTCCACCACACAGCGTTCTTTAACAAACAGCTACGTTTGAGAGTTCCCGGTACTGAAAAGTCCCTAGTCGCGAAACAACCTAAGGTTTTTGAGGTAAATGAGAAAAGTTCTTGCAGTGGAAAAGAGGTCAGTGTGTTGTCACTGGAGCCAGAAGACAGCGAGCTAGTCATGGAACACCGAGTTATGCTATACACCCGTGGTTCTCAACGTTTTGATGCCACCAAGTACCGCCTGAGGAAATATTGAGATATGAAGTAACACCATTATCGCCAATGTTAAAATACAGTGGTGTAAACACGCCGAGCAAAGTCAGCTACAGACTTTTCACAGGAGCCAGATTTATTTATTCCCTAGAAGATAATTTGCTCTCATCCTCCTCCTCATCCTCTTCTTTACATGTACTTCACACACTGGAATAGTGAAAGCTCCACTTCTATCACATACCTCGGTATATACAGCAGAACAGTATTTCTGAGTACCACCAGAGGAAGCTTGCATACCACTGGTGGTACACATACCACAGTTTGAGAACCATGTGGTGAAGACAATGACTTCCATGGCTTTGACATGAGGGCAAAATGGGAGGCATGGGATGTATTGTCACCTGCTTTCTGGATTTACTGACCCTAGCTTTGGATACGATGAGCACTATGTTGGACATTCTTTTAATCACTCTGCATTTGTTAAATATATCAAAAATATGACTTTGGCAGTAAAATAACAAAAGTACTATCATGATTTCTTAAATTTTTTTTATATATGATAACATTTTAACCCTAACCCTAGTATTTTGCCACATACCCTCTGTTAGCTGTCGTTTTCTGTTCACAATAACATTTTTCACATTTAATGGTTTTCTTCAAATTTCATGATAACATTTTTCACAGCATTCCAAAGTGGAGCTTAGAAAATATCATCATTGTACTAATTCTGTGTCAAATAACTGAACAAAAAAAGAATTAACGTGCCGCGTCAATATTTGCTGCTCCACGAACCGTTCAATCACCAACAACAACCCTCTTTGAAATCGATTAGGCTGGTGTGGCGTCCGTGGAAAGGCCGTAAACAAAGCGGCGCGGCGGTTCTCCCTTGATGTCCACAGCACGGAGCTGCACGCATTCCACTAGCTTAGCGGATCAGAGACACAAGCCAGAAGACTGCAGGCCATTGGGCAAGGAGCTGAGCACATCCATCACAGTGTGAGACCGATAAAACGCTCAGAGCGCCCTCTCCTCCACATGGTCATCAGCCATGCAAACACAACCGCACGCCCACTTTTACTTGTAGCACCACTCAAAGAGTCGTCGTTCTGAGTCCGAGACACACTTCAAAACCGACCAGCTGCGTTTGACACGACTGCTGCTCCTTTAAACATATGGCAAAGTGTAATCACTTATATGTGATACGTGCAAAATATGTACAAGAGCGACATTTAGCATCTAAAAATACTTACAATGCCAAATCAAAACGCTGCAGGGGAGTTTTTTGTTGCCAGATTTTCTGAAAATACGTCAAGAAGAAGCTGCACTTACTATATCCAGTGTTACACTGTGCTCATGCACACACACACACACACATTCATAACTGCCGCACCATCTGTGTTATCTTCATAAACATAAACATTATAACTTGTTTAATTACAGCGTGTCAGCAGCAGGGAGGTAGAAAGTAAAGGTGTGTCTGCTTCAGAGCAGCAGTGGAGAATTGTGACATGATGAGAGGAGACGACTAGGCGACGATAACGGACTCTACATTAAATATACACTGACAGTGTGTATGAGAGATAGTTACATCAATTGATTGATAGATATACATATCTGCATTCATACATTTTTAAGAAATATTTGAATAATAAATAAATAAATAATATATTGCACCTTTTCACCTTTTTTGTGACCAACTTCTTTCTGACTTTAATCCCAGAATTTTTCTCATGTGGCCCTAATTCTCTTCCATACAAACGGGTTTAAAGGTGACATAATACAAGACAGACAAAAGCTATTATTTTTCAAAATCATCAGAACATTAAGCAGAAAAGCACGATAGCAAGATAAGAATCAAAAGGGTCAAAATCATGATCAAAAATACTTTAAATCATATTTTGAATGGTAAAATTCATACTACTACATACTCTATTGCAGATGCGTGTTTTGCTTCTTGAGACGTTTTTGAGAGACATACTGAGGCTTTTTATTTTCTGGATCGTTCAGTATTTCTGATTCTCTGCTCACTCTCACGCTGTCATCCCACAGAGATATTGAAGTGCTCCAAGCTGCGTTACTGGGTGAGTGGTGGTAGGTGGCGCAACAGACCAAAACAGCATGAAAACATTGGAACAGTCTGACGCTCACAAATGAAAATGTACTTTGTGAATGCACTGGCTGCACCGTTGCTCTCAGTGAACTTCAATTGAGTCTCTATTGACATATCACTCTTGAGAGTCTTAATATACAGGAATTCTTACACAGCACCGTCAAAGCTCTCTCAGTTCACAAATTGACTGACACGTTGTTTCTGCATTATCGCTAAGCCTCACACAGAATCACTTTCACACGTTCATGAGAAAACTACGGGTCGGTGGTTTAAATGATATGGCTGATGCTCTGCGCCGCCTCTTGAAACCACTCCAGCCTCGTGAAGAGTCATTTAGGTGTCGACGTGCTAAAAAAAGAAAAAGAAACCGCGGCGAAAAAAACACGACCCTATATTCATGAAAACAGATTTTTTTTGGCAGTTAATTAACGGGGGGGAAAAAAAAGAATGAAAAGTGATGTTTCCAGGTCAGCTGTCATGTTTTTTAACCTTTAAGATCAATGGCTGCTCAGAGAACGGCGCGTTCATCACCCGAGCAGCTTCATTTTCACTCTTCAATCAAGCTAATTCAAACTGACACCTGTGAGACTAATCCAATTGTGTAGTCAGTAATTCTGATTTATGATGTTCTTCAGAATGTTTGAAGCTGTCGGCGAGGTGTCTCTCAGTATCAGGTGTCTGAGAATAAATTCAAGAGAAACTTTCCTACTATTCCACAATGGTTTATCCAATCAGAAACCAGAATCCCATCAGGAGGCGGCGCTTTCTGCTCATAAAAGTTAGGTGATTTGTTGATAAGTTTGTATAGGGAGGAGCGAGGGGACTGCAAAGGACACATAGTTACCTGGGATTTAGCTTAAAGATGGGCCCTGTCTCAAGTTTAACCCTTCTGTAACCAACCTGTCGTCGCTGACGGGATTTGGCATGCATACTGCTCAATACCGTAGCACGTAAACCGTGATATCTAGAAAATTCAAAAACTGCAGACTGTAGCCCACCTTTGTGTCAGCTGAGATTGGCACAGCACCCCGCGTGACCCTCATATGGAGGACAAAGGGGTAGACGACGGATGCATGGATACCGGAAAGCAGAAAAATAGGGCTTTGCGCCCATATACTTGTCATTACAGAGCCCTCAGGACTTCCGTGGAACAACCTTCCAATCACAGCCAAGATTCACCAGCCTCTCAGTACCGTAATTCGTAAATGGTTGAATAACTGCCAGATATCGAAAGTAAGAGTTATCTTGGAAAAGGGAGCAGAAAGAAGCACTCACTCATTGAACATTTTTTGACAAATAAAATCAATATAAATCCAGGCAGCCTCATTATCTTGATGGTCATAAGAGGGTTAAGTTTTCTCTGGGTCTTGTCCACGAGTGAGGGACGGATGGAACTGCAGATTGACACACGGATCGGGGTGTCTGTTGTGGTGAAGAGGGAGCAAAGCCTGAAGGCCAATCCTCACCTATGGTCATGAACTTTGGGTAATGGCAAAAAGACATCCGGTACTAGAACACCTGGGAAGGCATCCAGGAGGCATACGGGCATCTTGTTAGGACGCCTCCATGGGGCGGTATACTGGGCATGTCCTTCCCAGAAGAGACCTCCGGTCCGACCCAGGACACACTGGAGGGGTTATATTTCTCAGCTGGCCTGAGAACACCCTGGGATCCCACCAGAGGAGCTGGCATTCTGGGCTTCCTTGCTTAGGGTGCTGCCCCCACGACCCAGACCAGAGGCCTCTTCACAAAAGTCAAGTAGTGGCACTGGTGAGTGCACTTGATGGGGAAATCTTGAAAGAGCTCTGTAGTTTTTAAATTATAATATCAATATTTGGCGCCAGTGTATTGATAACCTCATCTCACAAGTCAGGGAAACTGTATATTATTGATAGTTTTGTTTCAACCCTATTCCACACATCTTTTCATTACTGGCATATTGTCCAAAATTCCATTCACAGTGCTTACAGGCAACTAAACTATCATTTTCATTATAGTGATTTATTATAGTCTGTAAGGTGAAACGTCTTCTGAGGGAGGGAGAGAGTGTGTAGTGCACTTTAAGGGGAATTTGTCAGCGTGACACTCTCTAAATCAAGTTTGTGAAGACGAGCGTAGAAACGATGAACGACTGATACCGAGGCAAGAGTCATCAGCTTTCTTATGCCAGTGGTTGTGTCAGTTAATTTGTTTCTTCAACCCACAAGTCAAATTCTTTTTATTTGACCTCCGATAGGCCACATTAAAATAACTCATATGGGGGAGGGCTGTTGCCTTTATGTGGGGTCTGAGAGTGGGGCAGCTGCCCCCCACATGCACTGACCTCACTTAGTAAAAGATCAATAGTGAGCAGCACATTCCTCAGTCCAACTCCTCTGGAGACACTTAAGCCTTGGTATCTCAGCCATGCAGGCCATCCCGCATCCTAATATTTGGGGTAAATTCCAGTCATTGATATCTAACAACCTAGACGACCACATCTGACCCAAGAGGGCAGAGCATCTGCTAAAACCATGTGAGGGAGACGAGTCCATGTCACTCAGGAGTGTTAGCTCATGCTAATGCAGCCAATTTGTCCAACTGCGTCCATTTTCACATCATTTTTGCTTCTATTTTGCTTCCTCATGCACATTATTAAGTTTCCTTTTCCTCTGTATACTGTATCTGTGCCCTATAGCACAAAAGCAAAAAAAATATGGGGCCCACACCGATCCCCAGGCTGGATGATTTAATGCCTGACTGCCCAGTCTTATTTAACAAGACAAGCATAATAAGGGGATTAGCGGCCTATCAGATGGCAGAGATCAGTGTGCTTGGCTGCAGGTATACGGGCAAAAATCCCTCCCCCCCCCCCATCACATGATTTATTTTTTTAATCACTGTGCAGTGTCGAGAATTAGTTCATTCTTGAAACAACGTTGAGCACACTTGTGTCACAGTTTAAGGAAAATATTAGAGATGCAACTAATGACTGGTCATTGAAACATTTAGAATTCAAAAAATACAGCCTAGAAGTGCATCAACTAATAACCATGTTGGCCAACAGGGGATGCAGAGGATAGTTAAATTCATAACTAAGTTTTTGTTGATTTATTGTTGCTCTTTGGGAAAATTCTTACTTAAAAATGACCTTTATTGCAATAAAGAGCCAGCCAATATACTTTTTTTTAACAATATGCAGCCAATTATTGCATATTATGCATTTTAGTGCTCAGAAAATTATAAATGCTGCTAAGTCACTAAAACTTTGATGATGACCTCATTTCATCCATTCAAAATATTTGAGGAAAAACTGAAGATAATCCACCAAACATCAGAAAAATAAAACTGGCTGCATTGATTTCTAAAAATCAGCACTGACATTGGCCACAGGAAAACTGACGTTGGTTGATCTTTAATAAAAACACTAAAAAACCCATACCTGTGTGTGTGTGTGTGTGTGAGAGAGATACAATCAGATGCTGAACAAGTCTGCACAACAACCCCTGGCCCCCACAGCTGGATGTTTGTGAGCGGGAGCTGATGTCATGGAGAGATGGAGGTGAAATGGTCTGTTACTCGAAAGCTGAGAGTCCCTGAAATATCAAAGACACGCAAACATGTCCTCTGGCATCTGTCCCCTATACTCTGACAGCTCAGAAGGTGAGGGTGGGTCAACGACTCCTGGGGCCCGTTTCAGAAAGCAGGTTTAGTGAAAACTCTGAGTTAGTTAACCCTGAGATGAGGGAAACAAAGCCAGTTCAGTTTAACTCTGAGTCAGTTACCCTGGCAACATACTCTGTGAACCTAACCTGCTTGTTTTCTTCAACAAACCCTGAGTTTTTAATTAAAGAAATTAAAGTCTGTTAAATGATGAATGAGTGGATTACACTGTATACAATGTAATAATGTTCATTTATTGATTCCTGTCTTATTTTCTCAAAACTTCATGATAAAATATCAGTGATTTGTTATCAAAAATAAAGATTAGCAGAAGCAAACAAATGCAGAATACTAATTCTCTGTATTAACAAGAAGTTTTAAGACACTGTTATGTCGTATATTTTTGTTTATTTAAAGCCGAGTAGATTGTTTTCTTCCCTTAAACCTTTACACAATGTGATGGTGATGGAATAATGACATCATCAACTTTAATATGGAGCCTCCTTTCACCCTTGTTTTAACTGTTTTATTCTATCAAGACACAATCGATAACCAGATAATTGAAGAGAAAACAACCTCAATCTACCAAGATGATATAAATATAATAATAAAACAAAAATAAACAGAGGAAGTGATACAGAGCACAAACCTTCATCAAAGCTGCTCAGTGTCAATAGACTCCCTTATGTCATAAATGTATCAGGTTTATCAGGTTGTGATCACCACAATCGTCTAATCATTTCTTCCCCTGGCCGTAACCCACATCCCCAAATCGATCCTTTACTTTTTGAGTTATGCTGCAAAAGGAAACCAGCAATCCTGAAAAAAAAATCCTGCATCTGTACAACAGATTACAAACAATAATGAGTCATGGAACTGCTGAGAAACTTGAGGAGTGTTTCTGGGAAAGAAAGATGTGATTCTGGGTCTTACAACAGTTACAAAGAAATAATCCTCCTTTCTCAACAAGCTCTGACAACAACACACACAGAGCGACTGCCCTGGATCCAACCTTTCCTGGTAAGCCATGACCTCGGTGAGTGTGAAACTTCACAAACACAACAGAAGATAAGTTATGTTTGGCTACATAAGCAGGATAATGTGTAAGGGGAAGTTACCAGAATGAGTAAAAAGCCACTGACCAAAAGCAGACAAAAGCAGTGGCACTGAGGAGGTAGAGAAGCATCAACAGTGTTAGGTCCTGTGAGCTTAAACTGCACCTGCATGCTGAACAGCTTCATCCTCTCCAGATGTCTGGAGGCCTCGCTCGACCCAGAGCCAGCACATCTATAACTGTCTCGACTGCCCAGACTCTGGTGGATAAGCGCCAGAAAAGAAAGCAGAAATAGGAAAAGGGGGAAGGATCTGAGCCCTGCAGCAGCCACTTTATGCTGTGCAAAAAAAAAAAAAAGTGCTGAAAGAGGCCATAAGACGGCTTGTGAGCAGCATCTTAATATATCACATCTTCAATCCAATCTGATGAATTATTCAGACGACGCTATCTACTGTGCCTCTCACCTAAAAACATCTGCCCTGCCAGCTCCACTGCCAGGTTTGGCTCACACTCCCCAATACTGCCACAGGAAGCTTTTAGTCTGCTGCTGCTGTTCCATTTAACCCCCTTCCCCTGTCGCTATTCCCATCTCTCAGAGTAGAGGCATGAAATACAAACGGGGGGAAAGATAATGTCACCATATTAGAGACAAGACAAGAGTAAAGGCCCCGGTATCATGCCCAGATTTTGGCACCACCGTTGGGTGCGTGTGGACAGCGCATGTGCGAAACTGAAAATCCGTCCTGCCAGTAGGTGGAGTATAAGCCCCGCCCACCAAGCAGAAATAAAAACACAAGAAGTAGTCGCCAAGGAAAGTCATCCCAGCCTCGACCTCACGACCCTCGAACTAGTGATCCGCTCGAAGGGAGCTGTAGCATCATTTTCTTTTCTTCTTCTTTGGTACGAAAGCGTTCTATTCCCTGCGTCCAGACTTGTGCCGCCACCCGATGGTGAAGTGGGATACTACAGGACCCTGACACGTGGGTCTGTGCTAATCGCATTTTTTAATAGTGATATAAAGTAGCAATAATTGTCCATAAGTCACCAAATTAGAATTATTTCTTTTTCTTTTTGGTCATAAAAACAAGCCAGGTGAACTTTGAACTGTGAGGTATTTCCAAATTTCACAAATTCTATGCGATTTTAAACATTTCGAGAACATGTTTTCCTCAGGTGTGTTTATAGAGTTGGTGAAAATGAATTGCTTAAGTTCTGCTGAAAAAAAAAAAGGATATAAGACACTATATTGGCTCTAACTGCGTCACTATCTGCTCAGTGACCCGACAAGCACTTCAGATTGTTGTTTATCACTGACCCCATGAGTGTCACATGAACACAAAACACTTGGCTAAACAGGATCCGATTCTTTTTTTCTTCCTGCAAGAGCTGACGAAGCCCCGTCTATCTCAGGACGACATCACACACAGGACAGGACACTCAGCAGCAAACAGCGCCGGCTGCATTATCCTCCCAGCCCATTAAAGTTAGGAGTGCTGTTTATGGCTCTCGGCAGAGCATGAAATGACTAAATACCAGCATCACATCTCCTTCTCGCCTCCTTTTCATTCATAACTGTCAGCAACCCACCACCAGCAGCAAGTGTGTCCAAGGTTACAGAATAATAACTTCATTTTTTTCCAACCTCTTCACACGTTACGTATGTTAGGAAATAGTGGCTGAGAACATGTGAAAACAAATTACAACGGTGGAGTAAATAATTATGGAGTAAGGACTGAAAACAGTGTCTCACCAGACGTCTGTTCAGGTTCTTTTTTTAAGGCTAAAAATATGAGTCATGATGCAGTGGAGCCACAGTTAGCATAACTCCTCCCCTGTCAGCTTTATTAGGGGTTTACTGTTGAGTAAATGCACCTGCTCTGACATTACTGCCTTATAGCTGAGACATCTTTGTCCTGATAATGTGTCCTACATATGATAAGGAAATGCAGAGAAAAACTAGAAAAGTAGAGAATGTTACTGACTTTTACACAATTTAAATACTGCGGCTGTTTCACTCATTCAAGGTGGTTAATAAAATAACCTTTCTGTTGAGTTATAAAGTCAGAAGACATAGTTTTCATCACATTACTTGGACTATTATTATTGGCATTGCAAGGTGTCACACTATTGGTACGTGCGATGTTAAGTAAGGTCAATTAGATCAAACACGTAGTGATACAACAGTCATTTTAAAGGTGTTTTTCCTGAATTCCCTCAATTCTTAAACTTGTTTTTTAATGCCACTGTGAAGCACCACGAGTGATTCATGAATAAATCGGCCTCGCCTTTGTTACACACAAGAATTTTGCTGAGAACCAAGTATGCAGCAACCATACAAACCTCCCTTTCTTACATTTAGGAGAAATTTCACTTTCACAATAAGAGCAGCTCCCAACGCTGCTGCCACAACTTGGAAAATCAGCAACAAACACAAGAGAAAAAGGTGAAAGAAAGAGTTGGTCACAAAGACATGTTCAACTCTGTTATTTGTCAGTTAAATATGAGATAAGATGGTGATAAAGATAATCATTATTTATCTTCTGTATGCAGATGACACACTCTTCACCCTTCATAATCACCTCAATTATTCCAGAATAATGAAGGCCCAGTGTGTGAGACATAGTGACATCTAATGGTGAGATTGCAGATTGCGTGGGTACTTTGTTCAATTTCTACCAATAAACCCTGTTAAATATTACACACTGGTGTTTCAGAAGCTACAATATTTAACCCTTTTTTATCGTCAATACATTTTGTCTGTGTTGAATGAATATAGCTCAAATTGGCCAGAGGATATTCATTTGTTTGGAAAAATTTTGAATTAATATTTTTACAGCAGTATTTGGGAAGGTGACATTTTCTGCCTCTAGGAACAAATTAGCCAGGTTTTTTTTTGTTTTAAATCTGACACTGCAAAAAAAAAAAAACTAACCCTAACCCCATTTTCTGGAAATTATTGTAATTTGTTTATGTATATATATATATATATATGTATATATATATATATATATATATATATATATATATATATATATATATATATATATATATACATATATATACATAAAACAACAACAGTGGAGTTGTTTAAACATACTGGCCTTTAATGGGTTAAAATCTCTAAAATAGATATGTATATTTCAGGCTGAAGTAGTTTTAAAAGATTGACTTGATAACTTGACGATTTAAAGTAGAAAAAAGTTTTTGGGAAGGTGACATTTTCTGCCTCTAGGAACAAATTAGTCAGGATTAAGTGATCTGGTAGAAATTCCTGTAGTTTTTCAATATTAAAATATATTGACGAGTCCAAGAAGACAATGATATTCACTGAATAAAAACCATTTACTCCTCCCTCCCTCTTTATAAGAAACAGCACAGCGTATTAATATAAAAAGACAGTATAGTTTGTTTACAGTGAGACAATTAGAGGCCTGTGATGAGAGCGTTACGGCGGGAATGTCTGAAAGGGTCAGTGACACCATTACCACAGTAAAGGTTATGACCTGGAATGTTCAGCGATATCAAATCACACCAGCGAGGGAGGAGACCCGCGGCTGAACGAGGCCGAATAGTAGGCCGATTCTGCCAATCACAACAACTCTCACACTTCTGTGAGCATATAACCAGAGCCTGATGCGTGTTTGTCATGTGTGACACCTTGCAGTCGCCCCGCAGCTCCAGTGTCGGGAGCGCAGATGTACACAGGAACTCCAGGATTAAAAATAGACGCATACACATTATGGTGTAAAGCGTGATGGACACACACAGACACGCACGTCCAACAAAAGACACTTCTTCTCACACTGGTATGAAATGCTGATGTAAACCTACATGGATTCTCAAAGCTGCTTCGCGGGCTTGTGTACAGTTAAAATAAAGCGTTGCTCGAACAAGGCGCGGCACCCGGAGTTTATGTTTTGGTACATGTCTCTGATACGGGACACGTGATGGTGCTCGGGACAGTGGAGCGGTGCTGGCCGCGTTCCACGTCCACAGTCATTTTCCCACATCATGGCACTGCAGCGCTGGACAGGGAATAAACAGTGGAGCCCGCTGTGCTCCCAGAATTCATGTTTGCAGAGTTCCCATCAGTGAGTACACAGTAAGAGGACTCCCTGAAGGCCCGTGTTTAACCTTTAGGTTACAAGTGGCTGTGCCGCTCCCCCCAGCCCAACACCCACTCCCCACCCACTTCCCCTGAGCTGCAGCTATTTAACCCTTTTATGACTCATTTGAATCAGCTCAAACTGAAAGAACTAATCTGAAGAACAGGTGACAACAGAAAGATCCAGATAATCTACTGAGAGGACGCTCAGTATGTTTATGTGAGTGCAATTAAGATTTAAAATACAGGCAATTATTATTTTTTAATTAATTATTACATTAATTATGTAATGTCACTTTAATCTGTTACCGTCACTTTAAAACCTGAAACATGCCACTTTAAATCTGTGTTCACTTTATGTACAGTTCTTATTTTTACACTTATTTTATGCATATATGTTATTTTAGTCTCTTTGTAATATTTATATTTTTCTTATGTATATTTATACTTTTTTTACAAAAGCATCTCTTTTTTACTTTTTACTTTATGCTGGTGTTTTTGAGTGGACAGCAAAGTAAGAATTTCATTGTACAGGGAAACGTGTTTCTTTACTGTGCATATGACAATAAACACTTTGAATCCTGAATCTTGAATTTTTTAATCTTGAATCTTGAATTACATCTCTCACACTAAAGGTATACTCTATGCAGATGACAGAAATGGACGGAGCCTTTCGTCTGTACTGTGTTCATTTCAGCGTCAGTGTGCGACTGACAGAAGAGCGATGACGGATCAATAGTCAATAGTCAATAGTCCAATCAGTGAGGAAAACAATGAAGAAGCAACCTATAGTTGCAGTGAAACAACTGTAAAACATGCTGCCGGAGCTCGCTGGTCTATCCCCGCAGCCAGAAAATGGAGAGTGACTGACAGACGACTTCCAACGTGACACATACGTACCAAACTGAACACTGAACAGTTCCACACACCATTAGACATTGTGCTCATGTTCCACGGTTCCTAACCCCGGGCTTTTGACCCAGATATAAAAGAAGAGGCCGGACATACATACATTACTTGACATGCTAACAACTAGCCACCAGCTAAAACAGACACACTCCATTCAATAAACCAATTCATGTACTGACTGACACGAGAGTGTCCTGCCAACTACTTTTCAAGGTCATGAATAAACTTTGAATCTCAGCTGGATGAAAATCACATTTTATGTAGAAAGCCTTTTTTTTTTTTTAATAAATAGTTTTCACGTGAACCTCGCATAGCTTTCCTCAAAATTAGGAACACACAACTTCCATTCCTGCGAAGGATTGTTAAAAGGAGTTCTATTCTTGTTGTTGCATGTTGAGTTTATTTCTACAGAAGGAGAATTGAACCCTGCATCATGTTTCTGCTCTGCAGTGTAATTAGGGAAGACAACGTTGACGTTTTTGGGAGCAGCTGTTTTTATTTCATCCATGTTGGAAGACAGTGCAAAAGTATTTTGGCCGCACCATATCTCCCACAAAAGAAACAATATTATGATTTAATCATTAATCTGATTCCGAGCCGCGCACTTGTCACATCAATTCCGGCTCTGCGATCGCACGCATACTTTGCGCGAAACGTGTGTTATTGGCATGAAATCTAAACTTAACATTTGTTACATAAACTATTCAGTGGGGAAAACAGACTGTCTTTCTCTCTTGTGCACACAGGCGTGCACAGCACGACTGGGGATGAAGCCGACCTGACTATATAAACAGATGAGCAAGAAGAATCAGAGTAGCCTAATGCTGAGAAGATGCCCTTGGGATGTGCTGACAAAATGGAAACATGTGCATATGGGAACAGCATAGAGGATTGAGTTGTGATAAAAAAAAAAACAGCGTGATGTATTTCTTCTCCGTCTTCGCCGTCTCTGAACAGATTTGGTAACGTGCAACAGGTTGCTCCCCGCTTGGAGAGTTGCGTCACTGCACAGAAGCAGCATTTTTATCCTCTGAGAAGATTCCATGTAGAAACAAACCCTGCACCAAGTGCTATTCCACTGCGAGTAATTATCACCATGTCATAAAATAATAAAAAGTTTAGGTGTGTGTGTGTGGATTTTGAGGAACTGACATAACAGGGCGCTGCACTTTACCAACGAGCCAAAGCTTTTCTGACAGCGTTGTACAGGCAGTCCATTGTCAAAGCCGCCGCTCTCCAGAATGCAACTGCCAGCTGTTTTCTTTGCGGATCAAACCAAAAGAAAACAGCAGACCAAGGTCAGCACAGGCGGGCTTTTTTCTTTCCTTTTTTCCCGCAGCAGACGGACAAATCTCCACATGTATGAATCAAGATACTTGATTACATTTGACCTTCATGTGAAAAAAAAATCTCCTTTATTTGTTGGTCATCTGTATGTGTTTTTTTTTTCCACACGGTTATCTCTCATGTCCAGCTGCCACGTTAGACAGACTCCTTTTTTTTCCCAGAAGGATATCAAGTTGTCCCGACTCTGAAGCTCTGTAAGATGTCAGTGTCAGCCCTTTTTTTTCTCCTGGGAAACTAAGAAGGATCTAAGAACATCCAAATCCCTCCCTTTACTCCTAAATATCTTCAGTTTATTGCTACTTTTGTGGAGAATGTTCAGCGCAGAATGATTCATGTGCAGTTGGATTTCATATATTGGTAGATTTAGGGTTCATTCTGAGATGACTACATAAATATCATCCTTTGGTTTTTGAAGCCTCAAATTTTGCAGTTTGGCCGTCTCAGTTTTCATGGCATGTCCACACCCCTGAAGATGACTCTGCTTTACTGTCTCTTACTCTTAATTGGACAATCATTTACAAAATGGACACAACTCCGTTTGGAAGAAGAACATAAACTAGCGGTTGAGGCCATAAACTCCTCCAAAGAGCGTTTCCCAACGTTATAAATCAAGTGAGTTTCATTTTCTCATAAACTTGCAAACTGACCAGTCGCCCTCTGATGGACAGTCATGGCAGTGCAGATTTCAGACACTTTCGTGTTGGCACGATTAACAGGGAATCTGGAAGACACCTGCATTGGTGCACAATGCTGAGAATAGACACTATGGTGAGTTTGGAAGGTTTTTATTTAATAAAAAAAATATAGATGAAAGACTTTTTTTGCCACTGTGTTTAAGCAGCATCACAAACCAGGGCTGCAACTAACGACTATTTTCATTGGTTGTTTGACACAGAAAATGTCAGAGGATGTTGATCATTGTCTCTCAAACCTGGAAATGATGACGTTCTCAAATGTCTCCCTTTGTCCACAAACCAAAAGGATTCAGTTTTAATGATTTCTTTATCATATGGGGCAAAGAAACCAGAAAATATTCACATTTAAGAAGCTGAAACGTGAGATAAACTGGTTTTAATCACTTTAAAAAAGCAATCGATTGCAGCCCTTGTCTGTGGAAATCTTTAAATATGAGCTTTAAACTTAGCGAATACAAAAGCCCACTCCATACTCTCACACACACACACACACACACACTCTTGCTGCTTAATGAAAGTATTTGCTTTGCCAAACCCTTAATAACAAACGAGGGAGACTGAGAGCTTTTCAAGTGCTTGGCAGTTGATCCTCAAAGAGACGGCGCGAGGAATAAATAAAAAAAACTCGACTTTTGACAAAGCTTTTTTTATTTAAATGGAAAATAACCTGTATTTATATAGTGCTTTTCTAGTCTCTATGGCCATTCAAAGCCGATTTACACTTTCACCTATTCACACGCTGAGTCATGAAGACTCGTGGATCCATGAATCGAACCCTCGACAACCGCCATCGCCTAAATTTAGGGTCCCTGTCCATGAAAGTACCACCCACACTTGTCCACCAGTTTTGCAACGGTTTGGATTGTGTGCTGGCAGCAGCGCGTGGGAGAAGAGATAAAACACAAGACACAAGACAAAAAAACACCTGATGCTTCAGTTTCTGTGGTGGCAAGAGATCACGTGAACTCCTAAAGACACACACACAGAAGACTCCTGTGGGTTCACAGAGGTCGGGTAAGGATGTGTTTCCACAGGAGTCACAACACGAGCCCTGTTCCAGGAGTCACAGCCATCATCTGGCCCCCCCCCACCCCCGCCCCCTTTCCTGAGAGTCAGCAAGCCTCAAATAAAAATGCAAACACGCCCCAGGTAAATAGAAATAGCCGTTTTCAGAGAAAATAAGCAAGGGTCGCTCCTGCACTCCGCTGAAGAACGCCATCGGCCACATGATCCACACTCTCAGACTGGGTCTTTAATGACCCCTCCTTGCCCTGCTATCACCTTGTGATAAAGACCCACTGAGGAGGGACGCCTGTGTCAGCTCACACCCACTTTTACAGAGACCTGCAAACTCAGTCATAAAACACAACAGGGACACCAGCAGGTCATTCTGGCATCATTTCAATAGGTAACTAGAGTCGCAGCGTAGACGCACATGAATGATTCATTACAGGCACCACACAGTTCATGAACACCAGGGTTATAATCCCTGTAAGAGCAGTACTTACTCACTGTCCCCACTCAGCCGTGACACAAACACTTCCTTCAGATCTTAAAAAGGGGAGGGAAAGGGAACGGAAAAAAAAAAGAAAGAAAATACAAAAAAAAAAGGAAATAACACGTCCTTTAGATGACACAGTGAGACGGATTCCAGCTGCAGGAGGAAAACAAATCCAGAGTCTGTGGTGTTTGACAGCTGTGTGTGTGCGGCAGGTCCTCACTTCTCCCTCTCTCTGACACACTACGTCTTACTACAGCCCGGTCTGTGGACACTGTGTGCTCTCTGACTCCTCCCATCACACACTGACAGGCAGCGAGAGGGAGGGAGGGAGGGAGGGGCGGGGAGGTAAAGGGAGGGTGGCCTGAGACCTGAGGCGTGATCTTTGTTGTGAACGGCAGTGTCTTTAACAGGTTTATAATACTTTAATATTGTACTTTTTACACAATAGGACCATGTGATTAAGAGAGAGAAAGAGAGGGAGAGAGAGAGAGAAAGAGAGGGAGAGAGAGAGAGAGAGAGGGATAGATAGATAGAAAGAGACATAGATAGACATAGATAGACATAGATAGATAGATAGATAGATAGATAGATAGATAGATAGATAGACATAGATAGATAGATAGATAGATAGATAGATGGGCATATGGAGTAGATAGATAGATAGATAGATAGACATAGATATAGATAGATAGATAGATAGATAGATAGATGGAGAAAATAGATAGATAGACATAGATAGATAGATAGATAGATAGATGAAACATAGATGAATGAATAGATAGATAGATAGATGAACATAGATAGATAGATAGATAGATAGATAGATGAACTATAGATAGATAGATGAGCATAGATAGATAGATAGATAAGATAGATGAACATAGATAGATAGATAGACATAGATAGATAGATAGATAGACATAGATAGATAGATGGGCCTTGCTAGATATGAATGAAAGCTAGATAGATAGATAGATAGATAGATAGATAGATAGACATAGATAGATAGATAGATAGATAGACATAGATAGATAGATAGATAGATAGACATAGATAGATAGATAGACATAGATAGATGTAGATAGATAGATGAATGAATGGGCATAGATATAGATAGATAGATAGATAGATAGATAGATAGATAAAAAGAAAACATTATAAGAACGATGAATGAAAATAATAAATAATCTCTTATTTGTTAAATGTACACTTGGATTGTTAACGTGTGCAAATCAAAACAAAACAAAAAAAAAGAAGCAGGTCCTGTGACTCTGTGGTCACATGACTGAAGCGTCGCCCGAATCACAAGTTGCACAGAAAGAAAATTCCTTAAAAACCTCAAAATGAGACAAAGCTTGATTGCGTCGCACGCATAAAGACCCGTTTTATTTTCCTTTTTTTCTGGTGGACTGCAGATGTTCTCACCCATGTAAACACCACCTTCAACCACTGTAATTAACAGCAACGTCAAGCCACTGGAAAAGCAACCGAATCCTTTAAATTACCGTCGACAATTTACATATTTCTATGCATGAGAAAATGAATATCTATAACAGCACGAAGAGCCATTTTGTGCCTGAGAGGAGTCCTGTGTGTTTCCTTACACAGCACCGTTCTGAGACTATTCACACCCACACGGCATTTCTTCTCTGTCATTTCTTTATAATACTATTTCTATAAACTGTGGCGAAGAAATACGAATAATAACGTTATTTACAGAGTTTACAAAGTGCTTTCACAGACCGGCGAAACAAACAGACAGCAAATCAAAAGGAAAGTAAGAAGAAGAAATAAAAGAAGTGTGAGAATGATAGCAAAAAAAAATATAAATAAGCCATTTAAAAGGAAGGTTTATACTGTAGGTGTGAGATTATAACTAAGGTCAGGGTAAGACAGATCAGATAAGTAAATAAATAAAAGTCATAAGAATGCCAGGCTATAAAAATTAAAAACTGTAGTCTATTGTTAGTTTCAGATACAAAACTAACAACAAAACAGCGTGAAGATGTCACATGGTGTCACATGGTGTCACATGGTGACCTTGTGCTATAACGATGTATTACAGAAGTTTGGACAGAAACAGCAAAACATCATGGCTGACACTCGTCTTAAGAGTAAAAACACTTCTACTTTTACTGTCAGTTAACTCCATCCTACACAATCATGTATAAAGTACCTTAAAGGAATACTTGAGTAAAAGTGTGTTACCACAAAATGACTAGATTTGAAGTCACTTTTTTTACAAAAGTATATGACATTTACTGTAATTAAGTATCAAAAGTAATTTTCTGAGAAGTAAAAGTGAGGAGTCGGCATGGAGCGATGGTGGCTCAGTGGTAGAGCGAGTTGTCTTTCAACTGGAAGGTTGTGGCTTGAATCCCCGGCTACGCTCGTCTACATGCTGATGTGTCCTTAGGCGAGACACTTAGTGTAAACTGTCGTGTAAGGACTAGAAAAGTGCTTTATAAATACAGACCCTTTACCATATTTGTGATTTCATATGGTAGTAACAAGTAACAAATATAGTTTAAGGGAAATTAATTGGAGTAAAAGTACACAATTTATTTAGGAAATGGAGTAGAGTACACGTAAAAGTTGCTACAAATATCAATAAACAATGTACAGATATGTGAATTTTGTGTTTAAGTACAGTAACAAATCATGCTCAAAACTTCCAAAACGTCTATTCATTCATTCATTCATTCATTCATTCATAAATCAGTGGGTGTAACGTCACAGACAACATCCACATGCTGCGTAGAGCTGAGGCACAAAAGCTGCTCTAAAATATTCACATGCACGGCGCTGACAAGGACAACAGTTTGAGGCCATGACACAGAAAGTGCGGCACCGGTGTTGCAGCAAAGTCTCCGAGGGAGCCGGTTTATGAATGGTAAAGGGGACGCGGAGCTCCTGTGAGTCCCGTTCTGCTCCTGATGTCTCACACACACACACACACACACACATGCTGCGTATGATCAATTCTTCCCAACATCTACAACAATAATAATAATAATAAAAAACACCTCAAACCATAATGTGTGTAGAACTTTCTAGCAGGCAAAGCTATTTGTCTTTCATTCTATTTGTCTGTTTATTGTTGTCTTTCATTCTATTTGTCTGTTTATTGTTGCAATTGGTATCAAAGGTGAACTTTAAAGTGCCTTTAAGGTGCATCGTCAAAGCCATGTTTTGTTATATATCGCCTTCGTATGCGCCTTTGTAAAATCTATCTATCATCAGAACCTGTACGACTTGTCGGTTTTACAAACTGACTGACTGTCTAACTGACTGTAGTTAGTAGCTAACAAGAAGCTGTCTAACTTCTAACTAACAAGATGCTGTCTAACTTCTACCACTAACAAGGTACTGTCTAACTTCTAACTTCTAACTGACTAACTGACATCTGCTTAACTATATATGTGGAATAAACCTTCAGAAAGACGGTCGAGTTGCCCGCCGTACTTGTTCTGGTCACCCTTTCCAGAAGGGAGCATTGAGCTGGAAAGACCAGCCAGCAGAAATCTGGACAATGCGATGATAATTTACAGGCTGAAGAAGAACAAGAAGTAAAAGCCTTTCAGAGCCAAAATGTTACCAAAACACTTCACATGCCACGAACGAAAATACTCCCAGTTTAAATAGAAATGTGAAACGGGGGTGGAGTGGCTCAGTGGTTAAGACCGGTACCCTATGTGCGAAAAACATCATGGTCGCAATGGTCGCAAGTTCGATTCCACCCCTCGCTGACTGTACTCAATTCCATTGTAAGTCGCTTTGGATAAAAGCGTCTGCTAAATGACATGTAATGTAATGAAATAGCGGGGCGGTGTTGAGACGGGGACGCCGGTTTCTAAAATAGCAGATGCTAATTATACACTTCAGGCAACTGCTAAGGAGGAAGTCTGAGGTGCTGCGATTCTGAATGTAGGCTCAGAGTTTGTGTTCACACAGTCACCTGAGACACAATTCAGCCAGAAGCTCAACCCCCACTGCCACTCCTTCTCTGCTGGACTGGAAACTCACATCTCGTTGAGATGGACCACCTGCCGCAGCCCCACCTGCCGCAGCCCCACCGCCGCGCAGACGGCGCTGTCTAAACAATCCATAGGATAAACTGGAGAAGAACAGGCGTCCAAACACAACTGAGAGACTCGCAGGAGTCAAACACACGAGGTCTGGCCTGTTTCCATCGCCCGTGACCCCGTTAATGTGCCCGCTCTCAAAATGTCACTTCTCATCGCCTCTGCTCTGCGTGACTGCGACACAAAGTTCACCTCAGCAGCTACAATCAGGAAACTTTAGACTAATTCCTCCGGTTATTAATAAATAAGAGTTCAAAAAAGATATTTCTGTGCAGATATAGTGTTATTTTACATCATTAACAGGCTGATAATAACACATTTGTGCCTTTAATTCATATTTTTCAACACTGCTTTTGCTTCATCAGTTTTTTTCAAGAATTGAAACAAGTTTGCTGACTTTTCAGCTGCGTAAATGTGAATATTTCTTTGCTCCATATAACAAATAAATAAGTACAAGGTTTGTGGACAAAGTATGACATGCAAAAACATCCAGTTTTTAACACAGATCAGCATTTATCAACATTTTCTGACATTTTATGGAGCAAAAAAGTACCTGATTAATTGAGAAAATGATCAGATATCTGGTTTTCACACTGTACAATACTGATATTACCACTGATTTGCAGAATTAATTAATTTATACTGGAAAATGGGATTTAATCCCTTTTCTTTTCAAAACATGGGTAAATATTAAACACACACACACAGGTTCCTACCCTGTTTGTCCATTCATTTGGACAAAAGGCCCAAACAAGTCGTTATCTGTAACCTTATCCTAGCCACCATTCAAATCTTAGTCTAATCTAAATGTTTTGGTCTCCATAAGAAACTACTGGTTGTGACGAGTGTCAGTGTTTATGCCAGCAAAGGTCCTAAAAAGGCAACACAAACAGGAAAACACACACATTCCTAACCTTTAAACTGTGCGTGAACTAAACCTAATTCTAAAATGTCTTTGTTTGAGTGAAGACGTTCACTTCTTCATTCAGTCACATGGAGAAGAATCCTAAATGCAACTGAAACTGTCCAGTGTGTTGAAACCCTGTAATTCCTTGATGTGTGTGACAGGTAAAAATCCCTGATTTGAACACTTCCCTCCTCTATTTGCCTCAAATCTTTCAATGTCTAAAAACTGACATTGAAAGATAACACGTTCTGTCGCTTCCACGTTCAGGCGTCAGACCACCTTGTGTTTTTCTCTCCACTAACATATTCCTTTATTCCCAGTTGCAGGAATATAACATATTTCAGTTTTTTGCATAAAAACAGGGCCATGACCAACGCTTACTTCAAGTATGTGTTCACTTCTCGCAGCTTAAAGGAGGAAAATCTGCGTAAACAGCTTGAAGTCTAAAGTAAACAGAGCTACTAGAGTCTCAGCTCGTCAGGTCGCTGCTTTTTCTTTATCGTCACAACACTTATCTTTTGCCCTTTGGCCGGGTTTTTGAGCCTCAGACCAGGAAGTAAATCAGGTCAGTGAAAGACGCCGAGGTCGATGTAGCAGATTACACACAGAGTCGATGGAAATGAAGAGATGCAAATAAACGTAAAAAAAAGTTTGTGTTATTTGCTCAAGTTGAGATATTTTAAGTGGAGTGGAAGAGTCACCTTGGTACGAAAGAGTATTAGAATTGAAAGAAATAAAAAGAAATAAAACATGAATTCTGATATTAAATCAGAATCTGAGTAAGTAAGTAATTAAGTCGGAATCTGAGATTAAAGATAACATCAGAATCTTGAGATTAAAGTCAGAATTCTGAGACTTAAAAGTCAGAATTCTGAGATTTAAAAATGTCAGAATTCTGAGATTAAGGTCGGAATTCATCATAATTTTGAGATTACGGTCGGAATTCATCATCATTTTGAGATTAAAGAAAATATCAGAATTATGAGATTAAAGAAAATATCAGAATTCTGAGATTCAAATCAGAATTCTGAGATTCAATTCAGAATTTCAAGATTAAAGTCAGAATTTGAGATTTAAACGTCAGAATTCTGAGATTTAAACGTCAGAATTCTGAGATTTAAAAAAGTCAGAATTCTGAGATTTAAAAAAGTCAGAATTCTGAGATTAAGTTTGGAATTCATCATAATTTTGAGATTAAAGAAAATATCAGAATTATGAGATTAAAGAAAAAGTCAGAATTTGAGATTAAAGTCAGAATTTGAGATTAAAGTCACAATTCTGAGATTAAAGCAAAAATCCGAATGTTTACTTTAATCTCAGAATTCTGACTTTTTTTTCTCAGAATTCATGCTGTTTGTTTTCATGTTGTGGCGCTAATACTCCTCCGTACTTTGTAAGAAAAAGCCCTTCTTTCTTTTTTCTCTTTTCAGGAAGAGAACAGGTGAGAGCTGTGATGAAAGAAAAACTAAAGTTTACATGAGAAACGGGGGATAAAGGGGAAAACGAAGGGTGAGGGGAGGAATATTTTGCAGTCAATACTTATCTGTTATCATTCAAAAAAAACAACTCTGGGTTAGCATGTTATCCTCCGTTATCCACACCACAGTGATTTAAAGTCCAAGACTCCACGATAACTTCTGACAGTGTCAGATTATTTTTATCTGAACATGCTGCTTCTAAATAAAAAGGTATTACGGATGTAACTGCACCGCCTTTAAATCTACATGAAGTCGTGACTTTTCATATAATCTTTATTTTAAACTCGGTGGGACTATAAAAGTTGAATGAGCTGTAACAGGAAGTGCAGCAACAGAAATGGCACACAGCCGAGCCGAGTGACTCATTCACTGGTGCTGTGTAATCCAGCCAGCATACGATCAGTCACACTCATCTCAGATGTTCAGGTGTGGGATGTTGTGTGTTTTTTTTTTTTTCTATCTTTGTGATGTGGAAAAAAAAAGGTGTTACTGCATCACCTGTGACTACATAGATCTCCAATAAAGAGGGTTTGTTTTTTTGGGATGGTGCCCTCTGGCAGGAAGGTGATGCCATAGTGAGTGAACAATGCCTGGTGTGTGTTTTTACTTGTATTAAACTGACCTTGTCAGGACCAAAACCTGGTCTTAATAAGGTACTAAATTCAATTGTGAGGGATTGATTATGTAACTGTTGAAGTTAACCCTTAGAACTCAGAGCATTGAGGCTCTTTTTTTCCCATTACTATTCTAAAACAAATATACAGAGAGAAGAATGTGTTATATAGAGTGTCTTATCCTTTTTTCAGCATAACCTAAAGTCAATCTGAAGAAAAAGATATATAATCATATAACTATAACTATATAATCCCACATGAAAAAATACTTAAAAGCTCTTTAAAAGCTCTTATGAACAATAACAAACAAAAGAAAAACTGTTTTTTTAAATACGCAACAAAAGATTGATTGTAACTTTGACTCATAACACATAAGAAGTGCCTGAAGATGTGATAAATGCAAGATAAACACACACAGTCTGATCTATGCCGTGGAACCACCAAGGGTTAAGGTTAGGATTAGGCCTTAACTGGTTATTAAAAACTGTTATGTTAAGGTTAAGTCAAATCTGACTTGATTTGAAAATGTGGGAGTCCACAGACCCAACAAACTCACACTTGGACATGGAGTTGGACTTAATAGCTGTTGTGTGTGTGCGAAAAAAATAAACTGTGGATAAAATCATGCTTGAAAGACGGAAATCAACTAAGTTGGACAAGTTACGGCTCCTAGCAAAAGTACGCAACATCTGTTTCCCGGTCAACTCGCTCTCATTGGTTATTGCAGGGTTCTGCTCACGCCCCCAAGCACTGTTCAGTCGTAAATATCAAACATGTTATGCACCCATGTTAATTTGCTGTGGGAATAATACGCAACTCCTTATATGGACATCCTGGGAGTGTGTGTGTGTTTATAGGTCACATATTCAGCCTTTAAAAAATGTTGTTGTTTTTTCATCTTGTTATGTGTTGTTGAGTCAAAGTTATGATTCCTTATATAACGCACTTTTATTAGTGCTTTAACTGGCAATAATTGTGCAGAAGTCACAAAATCAGACCGTTTTCCTGTTATTTTTGCTCATAGCTATAGTTGGTGAATTCTTTTTTTCATCAGATTGCCTCGGTTGTGCTGAAAAAAAGGATATAGGACACTCTATATTGCACATTCTTATAGCCTCTGTATATACTGTACGTTTAAACACAGTAATAGAAAGAAGCAGTCACAATGCTCTGTGTTCAAAGGGTTAATACTTACTAACAATCAACTTACTAACTCTGAAGCGTCAGTTATAATATAATTTGTATAGTTATAGTATAATTTGGCCTGATAATCTGTTCAAAATCAGGCTAGAATAAGAAGACACCCTCGACTGTTGGAAGGACCGGATCGGAGACAGAAATCTGCAAATGAATGGAAGTCAATGCAGTGTCCTCAGAAGAACAGCAGTGCAAACCTGTGTGTGTGTGTGTGAGTCTAAGTGTATACGTGATTCACTGCTGGTCCTCTCATTACACTGCCGCCCGCATGCTCATTTTCACTATGTCACCACATTAGCTGTTAGTCACCAGTCTGAAACCATGACTGGGAGTTCCCAGCACTCCCAGTCACACGTCCACTCATCAGTCACCAGGTCATCGTCTGCTTGAGTTTCATGTCACGCTCTCTTTCAGGTGTCGGTGTTGTTTACAGACGCGGTTTGCGGTCGTAGTCAGTGACTGACAAACAAAAACAACTGAGCAGATGAGGAGCTGTGAAGCAAAAAAGCAAAAAACAAAACAGAACAGTCAGACAACTCCTCGGGTGGCCCTCCCCCTCCCTCCCCCCCGCATGTGGCTGGCATTTAGATTCCCCCACTATAACAATATCCATGTCAGTGAGATGTCACGGTAAAGGAATAAAAAGCTTTTACGCCGCGACATGTCAGACTTTGGTCAGCGCGTAATAGAATTTTCTTCTTTCTCAACTGTCGTCCAATAAAAACCTTAAATCACAACACTCAGTGAGGAGGGTCGTCTTTCAATTTGAGGGTTGGGGGTTTGATTCCCAGCTCTGCTGTATGAATGTGTGAAAAAACATTGTGTAAAGCAGCTTCAAAGCAGCAGCTTTGTTATTATACAGGCAGAAAAAAAACGATCATGAACTTTGAACCACGCCTGATTTAAACTTCTAATACCCTTAATTTTTAAATGCAAATCTCTGCCTTGGAATATCCATAAATTGCCAATAATGGTGTCTCCAGATGAATGTGATGAATAATTTGAATAATTTCCTATTTTATTTTGAAAGACCTCTCATGGACAACTGGCAGAGCCTTGATGGTCCACACTTTGGGCTACAATGGCCGACATCAGGTGGTCTGAGACGTCTTTTCTTACACCATTGGTTGTTTTGCTCACTTCTTTGCATCTGAAGTTGAAGTCTGGGTCGCTATTGTGTCTACTTTGCCTTTTAGAAGGATTATTTTAATGCATCATCAACGATCACTGAAGCTCTTGGAGGGTCATCACCACCACCTGCCCCCAGCATGTATAAATGATCCTTTACCACCAAGTACCGTCACTATTACTGTAGTAAAAGTAGAGTTTTTTTGAGCAGTAGAATCCACGTCTGAAACTTTCTGTGAGTGCACCGCCGCTGTTGTTACTTGCTTTGTTTCTCGCCGCCATCAGTCGGGATGTTAAACAAGTCACATGGAGCTGGCAGGCTGAGTCATGTGACCTCATCTGGGCAAATACATGTATCACAAAATATTCAAAAAGTTACACACTAGAGTTTTTAGAACAAAGTTTTCTCTGGGTAAACTTTCTCAAAAGGTTTAGTCACAGTATGACTTTAATATCTTTGGGTTTGTGCTTTTTCTGATGTTTTATATACAAAAAAGAGAGTTCTCAGTGATTCTGTAGACATGGAATGAGCTGTTAAACATCATTTCCCGACAGACACTGACTTCTTTAAACACATTTTATAGACCTGGGTCATGAAAGAAACATTTTTTGAGAGGTTACAGATTAAGGATCTTGTATATTTCTGCACTTTACTTTATTACGCCTTTTAATGACCTTTCATATCCTGTTGTGAGCTTTATATCTGAAATCGCCTCGTCTCCATAACTACAGTATTTGTGCTGCCATCCTGACCGGGATGGGACTGTCCTGGCTAAATAAAGGATAAATAAATAAATAAATAAATAAATAAAGATTAATACAGACATCTGTGGTGACACAGTGATTGTAACTAATGGTGGCCGTTTGACCTCCCACTGCTAAAATGACGTCAGCTCGTCGCTCAGGTGACACCGGTGAAGGTGATAAGTGACAGTTTAGAATAAACAGGCGATTAATTACACACACACACACACACACACAATGTGGCTGCACAGCCTATTATTCAGAATGCAGGAGAAGAAGAAGAAGAAGAAGAGGAAGAAGAAGGAGAATAATGGCCTCTCAAGGATTAATGCCCTGCGTCTGCTGTGTTTCAAAGACCAATTACATTCGCTGTAAACATGAGCGTTTTCGTCCCCGTGGGGGGAAATCGTAATTTAAAAAAAAAGAAAATTAGCCTGGAAGTGTAGCTACCACATGGTTCCTATCCGGGACTTAAGAACACATCCCCGTCCCAAAGAGCTAATGAGACATTAGACGTGAGGATTCAAGGGCTGTGCGGCTCCATCAGGATGATAGAGCAATGGAAGACAAAAAGAAGTGGGAATAAGTGATGAGTCAAACACAGGGAAAGCCCAGGATGAATAAGTAATAAGGACATCTACATGTGGGGCAGACGGGACATGAAATATTAAGTCAGGATCAGATGGAAGAGTTAAGGTTCCGAGCAACTTCAAAAACCCCCCCTGCTACATACAGCTCTATAAACTCTTACAGTAAAAGTGTCTTGTCTCAGCATCTACAGTCCACACAACGATCTGGAGATCAATGTTCATGTCTGAAGGAGAGAGAGAGAGGGAGAGAGGGAGGGAGGGAGGAAGAGCGAGAGAGAAAAAAAATCTGCATGCAGATAACACCTCCCCGTCACTCTTCTCAGATACATCACTTTTCAGTGTACACACCCAGTTTTAGTATTGAATCAAAGTGAGACCCAGAGGCTGCGGCGCCTGAGAAGTGACGACTAATCAAATCTACTTCATAAATAAAAAAATGTGTTATTCATTTATAACAATAAGTGAAACAACACTAATAATAATAATAATAATTGTAATAATAATAAAATGAGATAAATGAGTGACTGACTGCACAGTAGCTTTCCCCCGACATATGAATTACATCTGAGGCAGCACAGGGACCCAGGTCTCATCTTTACCATGGAAACCAACACCATACTACAGCACACACACACACACACACACACACACACACACACACACACACAGAGAGAGAGAGAGAGGAGCAATTGCCATGGCATCCAGCACCGTGGCGACGAGACGCTTTCAGCGACCAGACCAATTTACTCAACTGGACACTCAGCCAACCTTGAGTCCATCACTCCCCCTGCTTTACTCCCACTTCTCCTCCTCCTCTCTACTTCCTTTTCAGTCTCTCTTTCCTCTCTACAGTACCTTTTCTTTTGCAAGGAAGAAGTCTTACCTCTCAGCAGCAGAGAGAGGAGCGAGGTCTTGCTGTGTTGCTCAGTATAGGAGTGGCTCTCAGTGGTGACAGAAGAATAAAAAGAAGCAGAAATAAGGTGCAGCAGCATCAGCAGCAGCAACAGCAGCAGCAGCAGCAGCAGCTCTGCAGGGATCCTGTGAGATGCCCAGGGAGGGATGCAGCTGAACCGGCACCGCAGGCACGCATCCACCACCACTATCATCAGCACCAGTGAGAGCGGCGGCGGCGGCAGCAGCGAATCAAAAAGGCAGGGGAGGGGAGTGGGATATGAAAAAAAAAAAAAGAAAAGAAAAAACGCAAGGGAGGGGTGGGGGTTGCTCTATCAGCAGCAGGAGCATTACATCATAGGCTGGGAGAGGAGTGGACGGAGGAAGGGAGGTGCTCCGGCTCTGTCTGTCTATCTGTCACTGCCTCACATCACACAAGTCATAAATTCAATTATTTATGATCGGGTTATTGCAAAAAGAAAAAAAAAAAATGGAAAGAAAAATGTGTCCCCAGTGGTTTGAAGCAAAGCTGTGAAGTAAAGAGTTGAGCTGTATTTATTTGCGGTGGTTTGCTGCTGTCAGAGTTGATCTAACATGATGGACACTGGACTGTGTGTGTTGAGTTTCGTTTGCATGAACGGCGCCGGGCCTCGCCGGTGCTCGCAGAGCATGTTGATGTTCAACCTCTGGAAAAGGTCGTCTGAGATTCTACGCAGCAGTTATATGACAGTCAGTGGAGAAATCTGCCCTCAGTGATTGTAGAATCTGGAGAAATTGCAGTCGGAGAATGCAAATATCCACCAACGACTCAGTTTCTGCAGCCAGATCAACACAAAAGTCCACGCCTTTGTTCCGTGGGTCATAATCTACATCCACAGAACATTTCAACCAAATGGGTTCTTTACTTTTTGAGTGATGCAGTTCACAGGCAAACAAATGTGGTAAATAAATGGCTGACACATTAGATTATCCTTAAACTGTTGAGGGAAAAGAGACAATGGAAGAGAGTCAAGTTGCCATTTCCCAGTGGTCAGCTTTTAACCACATGTTAAAACCACATGATTTCAGTTTACCAGAATCAATTTGTACACACTGAAAATTAACGGGACATTTCTCTAACATGTAGGTCCACATTTGGACAAAGTTCCCTCTGCAGAGATGCCCGAAATGTACCTTTTGTCTCTGAGGAAAAGGGCAAAAGCGAAATAAATCAAAAGGCAATAAAACATTTATATAAGGTGCACATATTCCTTTTAAAAAGGTTAAAATAAAAAAAAGTTATTTACATTACCAATTATGTGTAAAGTTGCACATTTAGCATGTGAATATGTTTTTTATACCTGCATATAATAAGTCAATATGTCATTATTGTGTGGACAATTATTGTTTATTAAGCAAAATTGTACCCTTTCAATTGGTACATTTCTGTACCATAGTATTGTAAAGGTTCTCCCTCAGTGACAAGCACGTCTACGCCTTTAAGATAAACATCAGCATTTATATTTTTGAGTATGTACGTGAGGATGAAGTGAAATCCTCACAGCTCACACACAAACTGCACAGAACAAAGTGACTGAATTCACCGAACATTCAGTCCAAAAAGGCAGAAAAGATCACGTTTGCCAAGAACAGCAAGAATGTTGATGTTTTGTATGCAGAGAGCAAAGGCCCCTCCCCTCCTCGTCTTATCTGTGGTATGTATGCTTTACACCGACAGGCTGCAAGAAACTCTGACTCTGTCCTTGAATTTCTCTCTCCCTGCCTTGAAATTTCCTTCAAAATGATTTTTTAACATTGAATAACGGGCTAAATGTCCATGGATGCTATATATATGTATATATATATATATATATATATATATATATATATATGTATATATATATATATATATATATATATATATATATATATATATATATATATATATATATATATATATATATATATATATATATATATATATATATATATATATATATATATACATATATATATATATATATATATACATATATATATATATATATATATATATATACATATATATACATATATATGTATATATATATATATATACATATATATATATGTACAGTTTGTTTGTCTGCGTCTACACACTGAGTCATACGGCTTAATTTATCAAACACTGGCATCAGATCCGTCTTCAGTATCAAGTGAAAACACAAACTCACAAGTTTAGTTTCAGCACTGAGTGGGGAAAAGTCTTATTGGTGCATCAGAGTAGTGCTAAACACTGTGCATGAAGCCAGTGAATGGTACCATTTTTATTCAGATTTCATCACGGCGACACCTATAGTACTATACACTATTAGGATCATCGTTTGCCAAACGTTCTTACTCAATTTTAAAGATGGCAAACTATCGTGCCCCAAATCAAAAGTGTGAAAAGAGCAAATGTGTGCACAATGTAGTCAGTAATTCACTGCCCTAATCTGTAACATGTGACATCTTTTTGAAATAATCTTTAAGAGACGTTTGGGAAAGGAATTACAACATACAACAACGACCATGTGCGTTTGTTTTCGTGATGAGTGTCTAAAATAACCTGGCACCTGGTGTTTCATGAGACTGAGGCCGCACATGACTGATCCTGGTTCTGAGGACTCTGGGTCAGCTAGTTTTCCTCTAACAAACACAAACAGTAGGGGGCAGTGGAGAGAAAGCCCCCCCAATCTCACTGCAACGAGACATTTAACCATCACGATGACCCCGACGCTAAATAAATTAGGGTAAAAATCCTAAAATCCTGCATAGTTCTGCTTTAAACCTGTTTGTTTGGTGACCGTGAAGAAAATCTCCCTCGACCCCGACCCTGTTTCTGGGAAACACTGTTCTAAACGAGCTGTGGATCATGTTACAACCGTTAATGCGTTATTATACTTAGTTTTCAGATCATGTCTGTTGTCCTGTGGGATTCAAAAAAAGGCTTTTTTTTTTCTGTCATATGATAAAGATCTCTACGTTTTGCCCTGCTGTCACATCCCAGATTTCTTCCTGTCAACCTTGTAGCTCCCGTAACATAATAATCCATCACTGTGGTAAAAACGCAGAGAAAGTACAAATACTTGGAGAAAGAGGCTTCGAGGCTTCATTAGAAAACAGCGTGGACGTGAACGTAACAGATGTTCGTTTAAATGTTTCACTGAAGTGAAGCCAGGCAGATCTCTGGTTCTGGTCCGATCAGGACTCGGAACCTCGACGCGACACATCGTTCTTAAATCTTCTGTTATTGAACTGCACAGAGAAAAGAGACAAACTTACTGTCGGGTAAGAGTGAGTTTGAAGGACAGTTGTCGTGGCATGTCTTGGCAGTCACGTTACACGGCAGCGATGATGAGGATGATGATGAGGATGATGATGACACAGCTTGTTCCTGAAATGACAGACCACACAGACCTTTAATTAAAGAGGTGATGGACAGGGAGTCTGGGTATTTAAACGTCTAAATCTGTACTCAGTACTTCATCACGGTCGTCACATATGTTCTTCAACAAATGTCGACGTATAAGATGGTAAAAATAAGCTTTATTTGTGTAGAACTTTTCAAAACAAGGTTACAACATGCAAATCAAGCCATCAGAAACAAATGATATTATCATGATATAAATAAAAGACACAAAAACCTATATTCAAGCCAAGATGGCAATACGTATTATTAATACGTATATTAGCAATAATGCTAATATTTAAGGTCCAGTGATTTTAAAGTAGATTAGATTAAAAGTAGAGTAGATTAAAGTGAGGGATATTCAGCTGCAACGTGAGACTTCACCTATGAAATGTTGCTAAAATGTTTCCACAAGTGATATAAAGCTGTAGAATGTATCTTTTAAATGTCTCATGCTGCACACAGGAAGTGATTTGTTATAAACTATATGGACAAAAGTATTGGTACTGCAATGAAGTATTCAAATACATATAGAGTACTTATACTTATACTACTTATTAATATTTTAGTTGGACGAGAAGGTTCTGGCTCACAATCTCTGTTCCAGTTCATCCCAAAGGTGCTCGATCATGGGGTTAAAGGTCAGGGTCCTGTGTGGGGCCAGTCAAGTTCTTCCACACCAAACTGAAAGTCAAACCATGTCTGAGTGACTGAGACACCTGAATTCAAACTTTTGTCCGTATAGTATATGTCAAGACAGACACTGCAGCATCATTGTGCTAGTAAAGCAAGACACACACGCAACCAAGCTGGATTATGACTGAAAACACAAAAGAAGTGTTTCACGGGTGAATTTTACTGCTCAAAAAAAACCCTGTTTTTCAGGATTTTAACAAAATAAATACTTCTTGTCCCCAAATGCACAAACGCTCCCTCAGTCAGGGCTGATAGTTTTGCTTGACAGAGCCTGTTTCCAGATGAAGCGCACGTTATTATAATAATAATAGTAATAATAATGACACATTTTACACTCAAGGTCACTTTACATCACATATAAGCAAATAAAGAAAGAAAAAATAAGATAAAATTGTCAAAATTCAACACACTAGGTGGAGTTTAAAATACAAAATACAAAAAAGATGGCTGGGGGGATAGTGGGGGGACGGTCATATGGGGTAGAATTGTATGAATATGTGAGTTCAGGCACGTTATTGTTGTGGGAGTGTTGTTTAAAACCAAACTGAGTCAGAATAACAACATCTACAACAACAAAAATCCCCCAAACGTTACACAAAATAGCTTTAAGTATAGACCTGACTTTGGGGCCCGGGCTGAATAAAAGGCTCCGTTACCTTTTGTCTCTTGACGCAGGACTCGGGAAACCTTCAGCTCAGAGGCTCCGAGTGCGCAGGCGAGTGTCATCAACAACGTCAACTAAATAATCAGGCCCGAATAAATCAAGTGCTTTGCCAGTGCGGTAAATTCAGATTAGAGAGTCTGCAGATGTGACCCGCACAAAAGCAGTTTATCATCTCACTTACAATAAAAAAACCAAACAGAAGCAGGAAAATAATGGAGCGCTGTGTTTGCACCGAGGACTCTAATGAGTGTGACATCGCCTGGAGAGAAGAGAGAGAGAAATCAATGCAACTGCTCTTTTGTCCGTCTGTCTCATTTTAAAACATAAAACATTCTCCACATACCCGAGTGTTGTAGGCTGACAGGAATGCAGCACACTGTACACCCAGTGTGTGTGTGTGTGTGACACTATATTCAGCGGACGATGCCTGAGGAAGGCGGGTATCCCCAGAATGTAAACAGCACTCCAGACGGACCTGACCTTTGCTAACACACAAATTTGGCTGAACCCCCTGATTATGACCGCAGGGGCTAAGAACTACAGCCCTGGAATATTATTGCTGTAGCTCACAGACAATCGGTCCACTTTCTTTCCCTCTTTCTCTCTTCTTCTCTCCTCCTCCTCAAGGAATCGCTCTGTTTCGCAAGTGCAAAACAACAATGACGGCATTGAGAGACGGGAGTGACCCTGGCATGACACTGTTACCAAGAAATAAAGCTTATTTCTGGGGTTTAGGATGGAATACTAGGGATGGTGAGTCGGGATATAAAAAAATCAGCAAAAGCATTTCAGCTGAGTCATGTTTGGGCTGTTTATTTCTTCAACAATATTTGTTATACACAGTTGGAGAATTATGTCTTTGACATGACTCGGCACAAATGTGTTGTTCACAGCGGAATTAGGGCACTAATCACTGCAGCAGTCAGTTATCACTGTAAGGATTATATGAATCGCTGCTAATCTCCATCACACTATTACTGGTAATCATAATTAACACTTTAATAGTTTTCAATTACACTAACTTTATCACAAAACGGCACAGAATCATGCTCTTGATTATCGTACACAACGAAAAGGTCTAAATGTTTGAATCCAATTTTAATAATAATTTAACAATTTTCACAAACGTTGCCCCAAGAGTTAAGTGGCGATAAATTATTCATATCTCACACGTATACTGTACGTTGGTCAGCTGTGATATGTGGCGTTGACTGATGACACAGAGCAGATGTGTTTCCTCCATCTGGAGCCCTGGAGACCACTTCTCAAATTAAGGGGTCAGAGGTGATTGGCTGCTACTGACTACCGACTAGACGCTGTCACAGACACACACTCATGTTACCACTGTTTAACATGCATTTGTGTGGTAAAAAAACCCCCAGAATAACTGTATTTATTTGCTACAAATGTACGGTATTTTATTAAAGACGCATACACTGTAAAAATAGCCCGGTAAAAAAAGCCAAATATTCAAACATTGAGTAAAATGTTCTTGTTTTTTAAAACTATCTGCCATTGGTGTAAGTAAATTTTGCTTGACTAAAATTAAGATTTAAATCTATCAACATTGAGCATGTCATGCCTTAAAACTACAAAAAAATGACAAAAAACTAGACAATACTGGACAAAATTTAAGAAAGCTTATTGTAAACAAAGAAAATATGTCATGTTCTCTTTAAATTTCTTCTGTCTTAAAGTTTTTCAGAATTTATATCTAAGAATTTCTTATAATTGTACACATTAACACACAAACGGAACTAATCCCGGGACTCAAACAGTCAACTCTATGTTTACAAGCCCAGCTCCCTTCCACTGCCCACAGGCCTCTCATAATGCTAATTGTAATAATTAGCAGAAAAACAGAAAAAGAAAACTTAAGAATAAAGCCATGATTCTTCAAAAAGGCAAAATAAACATATTATGAATTTGTCTTAGATTAAAAACCAGAAATATTCTTAATTTAGCATTTCACAAATTTGGTGTCTGACAAAAATAATAACTGTTCTTAAAGTGCATTTCCAGATATTATTGTTTTCTTTTTAGGCAAAACTAAGATTCTTTCTGTTTCTTGGAAACTAGATATATTTTTTAAATAGTTCATGTCGACGATAAGGATTCATACAATTAAATTTAAGGAGTAATTTAATGTTCAAGAAGCCCCAAACCTTAACCTCTGATCCCCCAACCTCTACTCAGTGTGTGCCAGTTTTAAAAACTCCCTCAAGAAGGTCTTGAGGTGTTACATTCACAAAAAAATGGGATGGACACTAAAAATATACACTCGCCAGCCACTTGATGAGGGACACAGGACACCTAATGGAGTGTAGCAGCACTCGGTGTGGTTTTCTGCTGCTGAAGCCCATCTGTCTCAAGGTTCCACATGTTGTGTCTTCAGAGAGAAGCATTTTGGTTTTCACCCAGAAAACTACCCGTGTCTGTATCTTCTCTGTAAACGTTAGAGATGGTTGTGCATGGAAAACCTCAGTAGATCTTCTTCAATCCGATCCTCGGTCTGAACTTCACCCCTAAAGAAGCAGCTGAATAAGTGTACCTAATGAAGTGGCCAGTGAATGTATGTGCTAAACATACTGTAGGAAAGCGTGTTGAAACTGGAGCAAGCATTCAAGAACCCAGTTCTCTTCAGAAGATCCTTATCTCGCCAAGTAAATTGTACATTTTATATCAAATAATGTTCTCCTTGGGCTACAACCCAGCTACAATGGTGTACCTAATAATGTGACCCCCTAATGATAAATGGGGGGTGTTTTCAGTCAATCTGAACTCAAACACACGGCCTACTGTGTGTCAAATGAGCAGACGTGTGTTTGGAAAAATGTGGCCCCCTTTGAAATAAACACCCATCTTCTTATCTAAACCCTCGTTAAACTATGGCCTCCATGTCCACGTGTCCCGTCTCACAAAAAAACGACACAAACTGACTTGCAACTTTCACAAATGGGACATGAAGTGGGACTGGAATCACAAGAAATGCTAAAACAAGAGGTGGTTTCTGTTACCATCAGTGAAGAGATTAAGAGCAGCCGTTATGTCTTGGAATAATGATCTTAATCCCCCCAGAATAAAATGCTAAAAGCTGAATGATAACGGGCATCTTTTTTTCTCCCCCACCGATGTCTCTGATTCAGCTGCTCTGTGTCATCACGGTTTGGTATTTGACCAGATGTTTGAGCGAGAAGAACCTAAAGACCAGATACTTTTACTACCTGAAACTAATTGTGTTTTACTGGTGTATTTTTGATAATTGTTACAGTAGAAAAGCCTAACCAGGGACAGATTGCAAATGAGCTTATATGCAATGCATCTGTGATGTGTTCATTTTAACTTGTTATAATAAATAAAATACATAAATAACACTTTTAAGTGTTTTTAAAAAGGATTTTTTTTTTGGCAGCATTTGGCTGTAGATGTTTTGCCTGATGTTTGGTGTGATTTCACATCATATTCTACACATTTTATGTATGTGTTTATTTAGTATCTTGTATTATATTTGCTATGCAGTATGTTTGATTAGTTAGTGGTCGCCAAAGCGGAGGATCCACACACGTGATTTGGCAGAGCTTTTTTTACACCAGATGCTCTTCCTGACAGTGTAGAGTGTCCAACAAAAAGCAAAGGGGGGGGGAGGATTGGGTACTCTACTTGCCCAGAGGTAACCTAGCCGTGGATCTGGTGGGGTCTCAAACCAGCAACCATCCAGTCACAAGCCAAGTTCCCTTTCCAGTTGGCCACGGGCTGCACCACGGTTAAATAAGTACGTAAACGCGGCTTGAACGTTGAACGTTTCCTTTTCACGAGGCACCGAGAGTGAAAACATTTCATGCAGATGAATTTCCACACGTACGTGGATCAAAAGCAGATTAAATTTGTTGTGACTGTCTTGTTGGAAACCCTGATACCGGTGACATTTGACATGACGTGTGCCCTCGGCCGCTGATCTGAGAGGCTGCCGCTAACAACTCTGGAGCTTCTTACGGACTTCTGGCTGCGGTATCACGTTCTGCGTTACCACGGCAACGCGGCGATTGGGTTCGCCTTTTCCATTCACGGGTCCCCGCTCTCGTCCCCCCGAGAAACACTCGCTGACAAAGCAGCCGTGCGACAATGCACATTGTTGGTCCGCTGTAAAGAAAGCTCAACGGCCCACAGCAAAGTGAAGAACTTCAAACAGATCACAAAAAAAACGGGATTATTTTTGAAGCCTTTTGACTGAGGGCGGTGCACAAAGATACACACTACTCTTTTTACTGATTTCTTTCTATATACAGTATATATATGTATATATATATATATATATATATATATACATATAGCTTTCTTGAGACCTCTTACTGAAGGACCCCATTGAAACTGAAGGAGTTGTTTTTTCTTGAAATGAATCGCAAATTTGGAGGCCTAATCGTGCCCAGAAAGTGATTGTCAGTCGTGGTGAAAATGTACACTTGGAATTGGAAATTGGAAATGGGACAAATAATTGCTCCGCCCACAGAACGATTTGGACCAGAATAGCAGGTTTATTATTGTTATTATTTTAGAGTTTAAACGTAAGACTTTTATTTGAGTTTACACAGCGATAAGACAGAAACATAAACACGACCACCACACAAATCCTATACACACTGTGTAATTATAATTATGTGTGTATATATGTATATATAAAATATCAATTTAATCATTCAAAAATATTGTACTTTATAGTTTGAAAATACACTCCTTCCCCAAGTTTTCCCCGTTGAATGATTCTGACGTTTATAATCTGACAAAACTCAGTAGCCAATCAGCAGGCAGCTTCCTAAGCTCCGCCCATGGTCAGAATCACAAACAAAAAACTACAACGCAAAGAACAAGTGTATTTTCAAACAATAAAGTACAATATTTTTGAATGATTAAATCGATATTTCATTTGCTTCTTAAAAAGTGTTGAAATATTGACTTAAAATGGACACAAATGTAATTCCATTTATGAACATTTAAAACAACTCCTGTGACACGTCCATTTTTGAGGGCACAAACAAAAACCAGCAGTAGCCTTTGGATGACTGAGGTTAAGCCAGACACAGCTGAATTATGCACTGTATGCAAACCTTAGACCCGAGCCAGGCCTAATAATACACTGCCCAGAAACATGAAGGCCACAGTCTGCAGAGCAGCAGCAGAAATCCTCTCTAAACTTAGCTCATCCCACAAACGGAACCAGATCACAGGACGTCTGCTTGCCGCCGGGTCGTGTGTGAAATCCCTCGGCGGCTGCAAAGATTTGTGACAACTGCTCACATTCTCGGGCGACGACCGCGCGGGACAGCGTGGAACCACAACAACAGTGGTTTGAATCCCAAAATGATATGAGCCGTAAGCCAAGACCTCCAGAAGACAGGAGACGGCTGGGAATCGCCAGTCAGTCACCGACATAGAAAGAACAGAGACCATAACAGAGTCGTCAAGGAAGAGGGAGTCTGAAGAGCAGGAATCCAGATGATTAATTGAGTGTGAAACTCTCCGCGAATGCACGCGATTGTTCGGGGTCAGAGCTTCAGACGCTTCAGGCGGGAAAAACCACTCTGTACTAATTTCACTCATATTTCATCCGCGATGTGTCTGAAAGATACAAGAATCCTGACAATTCTGAGTCACTTTAGCAGGGTTCTCACGGGTCCTTGACGTCCTTGAAAGTGCTTGAATTTTGTGCAAGAAAGAAGTCGATATTCAGGTAAATGAAAAATTCCAAGATTTACAAAGACTGACTTTTTTTTGACACTCGTCCAGAAAGTGGGACGCCATCATGGACGAAGCGGCGCCAACAAGTCGCCGTCGCATCTTTTAAAGGAAGTAAAAATACGTTTCCTTTACATTTGTTTGGACATAAACTTCAGATAACACAGAACACATAAACACAGTGTTTCAGTGAATGTGTCCGTTGAAAATAAATGGCGATCGCGCACATTTCTGATCATTTTCATCAATTTGGTTCATGAAATTTTGTAGCACAGAACATGAGAAAATACCGCATCAACACTCCAGTCCACACAAAAACCTCAGACAGTTACTAGAATACCCCAAAGACAAGATACAACCAGACAATAAATGCATCATCATGAAATCCCTTGCAATAATGTTTGTAATGAATTGGGGAAAAAAAACTACTGAAATTTCAGGCAGAAATGTAAAAACAAAACAGTCCAAAATAGAATATTTGGCATGATGAATTACGTTCAGCTCTAATCCTCACAGCAAACAAATGTGCTCATTTTCAGTCTCACAACAACACATATTCTCACAGCGACTCTCGCGGGTGAGCTTGTAAAAAGCCAACAGTGTCGTACGGAGTTAGAAGAAGATCCGATGACTGACGCAGTGTTTGACACTCGCAGAGACAGAGGAAGCACTGAGCTCATGCCCGCTGTGATCTCGCCTGCTCAGTCCAGTCTCTGACCATCTGTCGTAAAAAGAGAAAAGGCCTTGTAATGTTAACGCCTTCGCTCTCTCTCTCTCTGTGTGTGTGTGTGTGTTTCCTCAGGTGGTGACTCAAATGGCTCTCTGATGTAATATTTGAAGAGACAGGAAGCACACTGCTTTTCTAATTCAGCACATTATACTGTATACTGCACTGATGCTGCTGCTGCAGCACAATTACAGATCCATGCATGAGCATTTGTTTCATATCCATGAGCAAATTCCGCCTTCATTGAGGTTAAAGATGCTAAAATTGACTGAAAACAAAAGTGAATAACGTGTAGCACAGTTTTAAACTCTTGTTATGGACAGTTCACACATGGGGTGAGTTTTAGTTTTGATATTCTGGACAATAATCCTGTTCAGTGCAAACCCCAGTTACGCCTAAATCGCTCTGAAAGGAGGCAAAACACGCAGTCATGATAGGGCCCTGGTGTCCCCACACAAGTGTCCCCACAAGTCAGGGAGTGCAGCAGTTCCCTGACCTCACATTTGAATCCGCAAACCCTTTCGCCAACTTTCCGCCTCTGATGTGTCCAGCTCATTCACCGAGGGTGCAAAAGGAATCAAAATTGAAAAAAAGCCCACTTCCTGTTGAGTTGAGGCCATGGTTACGGTCGACTTTTTTGTTCATCTTGGTCTTTAACATCTTCCCAGCAAGTTTCGGGAAATTTGGCGGAACTCAATTTCGCCTCTGTTTTCACCTTAGGCGGCGCTATAGAGCCCTTGAGCAACACACGGGACATCATGTGGCCTTTTGATGTCAAACTGTACGACATAACCTAGAACTTCTTAAAGTTATGATGTATTATCTTATGTACATTGTACACATGTATATTCGTTACACTGCAAAAAAATGCCTCCAAAAACAACCACTATTAGGGGAAAATGGCACAAACAAGTCAAATTATCTTAAGTATCTTCAAGTAAATACACTGAATTCAAGTCAATTACACTAGTACATGTTTAAATTTTTTGCAGTGTTTGTAAATGTTTTTGTTTTTTTTTTAAGAGAAATAATGTGAGACCAGTGTGAAGGATATATATATATCAACGACCAAAAATGTATGAACATATTGTGTTTTAATCCAGAACAGGATTTAATTTTCTTCATTTTGGCGTCTAAAAAAAACATTTTTTACAAACAGGTTAAACGCACAGAACTTTGCTTTGAAAACCCAAAGCATGAGTGAATTTCTGTGCTTTTTTTAATGATTACTCAAACATATTTGGGTAAATATAGCTTTAGACGGGCTGACAAGAGACAGGTTTTTGTCATAAGATCTGATGAAACATAAGTGTTCAGTCGACCCACTTAAAGTACCCGACACACGTGTGACATGATTCCATTTGTCCTGTGGCCGTACTGCAGGAATGTGACACTAAAATAAATCACATTGTGCCCTTAAATCCTCATTTTATTACAACATTACATTCTAATAAAACAGCATGAATTCTGAGAGTTGTTTTTTTTTCTTTCTTTCATTTCTTTTCACAAGTGGCCCCGAAAAAAGTAAGGATTCTGACTTTAATCTCAGAATTTGTGCTGTTTTTTCTTTCTTTCCTTTACAATTATTATTGTTTTCGCCAATAATTTTCACCTAAATCTATAAATCTTTGTTGTTTCTTTTAAATCGCTCTTTAATGATGTGGGTATAAACTTAAAATACACAGCTGTGGGACTAAGGATTCTGTCAGTGTCTGTAAACAGTTCTGGATGCTTTGTTTCACTTCAGGCCAGATTTCCAAATACAATGGAATTTTCTTTTTTCTTCCATCTTCACAGAGTTTGGGTGATGACCACACTTAGGATAACTCACCACATGGATGAAAGTGGGGGGATTTTTCTATAGATCTATGACAAAAGCTGAAACTGATACATTCTGAAGTAACTGAATATCCAACCAGAGCAGAGGATTAGGCCTGCAGCACGACATCACACACACACACACACACACACCTCGGCCTATTGTCTCCCCACAGCCTGTAGCACTGTTGTGTCGTCATGTGATGGAGTTTCAGTCGGAATCACAGCACAAAGTCAGCGCCGCAGCAAAGTTACACCGGCTACATATGTGTCCGGGGTTTGTGGATTTATGGAAACAAACACACACAAACGTCAAACACAACAGTTTAACTGTGACGAAGATTTGTGACGCTGATACGATTGTATAAAATTCTTGTATAAACGTGTAAAGGAAAATATCCGCGCCAAAAGATTCCATTCTTGTTTCCCGTGCAAGTAGATTGTGTAACACAAACCTGCCAACGACTTATAAATCAAATCACATTCGCAGGCTGATGTGTAATTATGCAAAACGACGCGGCGATAAGCATCTGTGCCGACTCGGACTGGGAGAGAACGCGGATAACAAAATGTTTCAGAGCGCGCTTTCCTCGTAAACGAGACGTGTTTATGAAAACGCTGCAGTTGTGATCACGAAATGTAAAAAAAAAACAAAAAACGACAGAGTATAAGTGCTGACTGTGGGAGATTAAACAGAGACGGAATCTTTAACTCTGATAATAATAATAATTTCCGTCTGCGTTATTATGATTTTCTTTCTCAGTTTTCCGTTTGTTGGTTTTCTCATCGCACGTTTGATTCGGCAAAATTGTCTTGATCCAACCTTTCCATTCATCGGAGGTCGGGAGCAGCACAAGGACGACGCCGGACGTGTCCCCCAGCACTCGAGTCCCTTTCCACTTGGTGATGGGTCACCCGGTTAGACATATTTTTATGAATGATTTACTTAAATATGGAGATAAGGTATAAAAAAACATTGATATGTTTAGTTTCTTTACTGTTTTATTGCTTTTCTTTTTTAAATTTGATTTTTCTTTTGGGCTGTAATCTTTGTAGGAAAGGTGCTATATAAATAAAGTTGAGTCGTCTGGAGCTTAATCAGCTTAATCAGCCTTGTTTGAACACATTTGGCAATGATATTTTGAATGCAACAGACGTTTGTTTACATTTGAAAGTTACACACTAAAATAAAGTTGTTGTTTTTTTTAAATTTAAAAAAAAAAAAAAAGAAAGTTACACACTACAGCTTTAAGGCTATAGTAGCGCTCTACTTTATAAGACACTGGTGTGATCCAGTTTGTAATTATCCACATACATGTACATGTACGTGCTGTAGCTGTTGTATACAGTGGGGAAATAAATAGACACAAAATCAAAGCCTCGGGGTCGTCCTCAGATTAGTGAGCGCACACCAGTGATAGCAGTGCACACACACACACACACACACACACACACGTGTTTGTGCAGCATGTGTAGTGAGGACACTCGTACTGTAACATGTAGCTTTGAAAAAAAAATGGTTTCTTCTTTCAAAAGTGGACTCTTTCTGTTTAGAGATCAAGGCAAGAATTGTTAGAACTTCCCAACACTTACATGAAGTCATGTGTACATGAAAGAAACATGGTTTCAAGGTAGCTCTACATGTGCCAAGGGTTTTTTTGTTTTTTTTTAAATAATTGCAACAAACTATATAATAACTATAGTAATAAATTACATGATGTCATCTTCATTTTATGGATCAAAAAGCCCCTTATACTGTAACTGTCACAACTAAATGCCTAACCCTAAAACCAGGTCTTAACCCACCAAAAAGCCCTTTAAAGATAAAAATGTCCTGGTTTATATATTTGTTTTGACACATCATAGACATAATGTATTTCTTAGGGCTGAAACAATTACTCAAATAATCGATTATTAATCAATTACTAAATGAATCGTCAACTATTTTGATAATCAATTTATCCATTTTTTCATCATTAAATCAAGATTTCTAATCGTTTTACCTTCTTAAATGTGGATATTTTCTGGTTTCCTTTATCCAGAGAACAAAGAAATCATTCAAACTGATTTCATTCAAACACTGATTCATATTTTTCTACCTTTTATGGACCAAACAATTGCCGATTAATTGAGAAAATACTCCACAGATGAATCGATTATGAAAATAATCCTCAGCTGCAGCTCTACCCCTTACCATCACCTTAACCATCACAACTAAATGCCTGACCCTAACCCTTACTCTAAACCCAAATTCTAACCTTAAAACAAAAAGTCCTTAAAAGCCTTTTTAAGTGTTTTTTTTTTAAGATACACATATGACTTCAGAGAATATCTTGACTTGCATCCATTTCCTTATCTTAACACGTCTAATCTTACCCATAACGTAATAATTGACATGATTTATGTCATAATGTGACTGTGTAAACAGATGTATGTCCCCACAACATGAGGAATACCGGGAACACACACACACACACACAAACACAGATTTGTATTGACTTCTATTCATTTGAAAAGCCCTTAACTTAACCTTAAGTTTAACCGTAACCAGTTAATGTCTCACCCTATAACCTTAACTTAAGCACAATTTAAATCTTAGCCCTAAACCCTAAAAGAAGGGGGTTCTGCCTCATTAGGAGCAGGACACACACACACACACACACACACACACACACACACACACACCATATCAAAGAGCCCTTCTCGAGGCTCTGCGTAGCAAACAGGTGCTAGATTAAATCAGAAGGGCAGAGACAAAAGCTCAGTGTCTGTTCCTTGGCTTGTCACCACAGAACGTCAAAGTCAGAGCCTGCAGACGATGGAAAAAAAAGAACGACTTAAAAAAAAAAAGAGAGACAGGAGAACTCGCCAAATAAAGACCAATTAATCAAATCTATCGACCGCTCCAAAGCAAACAAGCTGAGACTCAGTCGAGCGAAAGGTGATTTCCAACACTGTGAACTCACTGTGTTTACTCAAATCAAAGTCACTGATATCAGCCAGAGAAACCAAAGCACTTCATATCTATAAATGTTTAATGTTTAAAAATAGTGACTGTGACAAACAGCTGCTTTAAGTCTGTGTTTGCTAACAAACAATCAGTGTAATTATGAAAAAGTTCGTCAGTCAATACGTGCGGAATCATCTTAAAAATCTAGCATTATTTCAACTATTTGCATTTCATTTTTAGATTATTTTAAGGGTAAAACAGGGTTTTAAACCTTGTGACTTCAGCCTTTTCCTATTTTATTCCACGCTGTGTTGTATTTTACTGTTGTATTTGCTTTTTAAATTTTAATTTTCCCTTTATTGTGCTTCTTTTCAATTTAAGTGCAGCTCATTAATACACTTTTCAGACCTATAATAACACATATGAATAATCTTTATCAGGGTTTACACCTTAAAAAAAAAAGAGATAACATTAGTTGTATAGTGTATGTTTGTTTTAAAAGTGCTTTATAAATAAAGTTGGATCGGATTCTAATTGGAATTATAAAAGACTTAACATGAAGACAAATACAGTGTGCACAATCTTAGATTATTATTTTTATTATTATTATTATTATTCTTTTTACTATTATTATTATTATTATTATTATTATTTTTACTATTATTATTATTATTATTATCATCATTATTATTTTTAGTATTGTCATTATTATTATCATCATTATTATTATTATTATCATCATCATCATTATTATTATTATTATAATACATTATGAAATCACCTGTCATAGAAAAGCTTCTTCACACTGGTGTATTAACCATTACGGAAACATAACAAATGATTTTAATAAAAAGAATTCTGTTAGGGCAGCTGTAGCTTACACAGAATATGAAATATAAATATTAAATATTAAATATTTATTGTATTTATTTCATTCTTTGCAAAAAAGAAAAGCAAACAAACAAGAAGAAAAGAAAATTAATCTTTTTTTTTATCTGAACTTGTTTCACAAGATACTAAACATTCACTTCCTGCATTACAACATCAGAAAATCTAAATATTAATCAACCGTTTGAGATTAATATATCATCTTGTTTCACAACCTCTTTCCTCCTGCAGGTGAGTTCACTTACGACCTCAGTCGGAGGAAAAGTCCCTGACGCTGTGATCGTAAATATGGCAGTGAGCTTTAAAGGCGCTGGCTGTTCTCAGAACAAAAGGAGTAAATCAACAACAAAGTCACGGGCGCGACAAGTCTGCACCTGCACAGCTGGGAGCTGCAGGCCGTGACATCATCACAGTAACAGTAACACGAGCCCCACACGCCGCTGATGTGAGCCGTGTGACATCCTCTTTGATAATACACAAATACAATACTCGACTAAAAAATAAACAACTGTATTTTTATATTTTCCCAATACTAAAAATACTCAGATTCAAAGAATTCTTCCTTAACACTTTAACACCTGAGCCTCAAAATGTCCGTCTGGACTTTCTTTTTGCTTATTTTAACTATAAAAGAGCCAAAAATGATCCTTGCAGTTATTTACAGTTTACTGCTATGATTCACCAGTGTTTTAACAATTTAAAATAAAGAAAAACAAAACAAAAACACTGTAGTTGTAGTTGAAATTTGAACAGTAATAAAACATATTTAAAGTAACATTTGGTTGAGTTTTTGTTAAAGTATCTTTCTTTACTTTGTTGGTGTTCAGTAACAGATGACGCTCCACAGTGAATCAGCAAACAATCCACATGGACCATCTGACGACGCTAATGTTGTGTTTCATCACAGCGCAGCTGCATCATTCAGTGCAGTCGTGTGTGTGCACGACCTCTATTAAATCACATCTTAGTCATATTTAAATGTAACGTCCGACACAACCATTACTTTGTAGCCAATAATCATGACATGATTAGGCACCACAGCACTCGCTGAAGGATGGAGAACAAAGTCGAATTTAAAATCTAGAAGAGATAAATGATTAAAATGAAGAATGAAAAAATAAAAACTGTGAGAAGGTGAAGGCCTGTCTCCCTCTTAAAGTTTTTTTAGTGGCACTAATCCACACTTTTATAACATCTCATTGCAGACGAATCAGTGTCTTTGTCGCCAGAGAGGGAAAAAGTGGGACAAATGTTATTTTAAATATGTTAAAATTTCATATTTAGCACACGCAATCTGGCGTTCATGTAACTACAGTGTTTTTTTTTTTGTTTTTCTTCATTTTAAATTGTTAGTACACTACTTTAACATGCAGTAAATTGTTAATAACTGTCAGATATTGAAAGTTATTCTGGAAAACTATTAGTTACAGGACATTTTCTGGCCTTTTTTATGGTTAAAATAAGCAAAGAAAAGTCCAGACAGACATTTTGAGGCTTAGGTTGTTAAAAGGGTTAAAGACCCAACTCTTCTCTTTGGCCTTCACTTCAGGATAAGAATAGTCGACCTGGACACTTCTATTGATATTTTATTATTTTATTATTTTATTATTTTACTGTTTTCCTTTAATGTGCCTTTAACTCTGTAACCTTGGTTGTTTTTTTTAAATGTGCTCTAGAAATAAAGTTGACTTTACTTGACTTTGGCACCGTGACGACCTCGCGTATTATATTCTTATGATGTCATTGTGTTGTTTCAAAGGAACTGTATTGTATATTAGTATTTTACAGTAGTTAAAAAATACAAAAATACACGACATTGAAGTATTCTGCATCTTGCATTTTCATTTTCAAACAAGATAATAGTGTGATTTTCCTCTGTGATGAATCCTCTGCTCTGTCCATCTCTGTTTTCCTAAGAGTCCCTGAACACATCAGTCATGAAGAAGCACAGGGTGCAGGAGGGGATGGAGGGGGAGGGATATTTCTGTGACACCCCTGAATCCGTAGATGCAGCGAGAGTGAATTTTGAATTCACTCTCGTGTCACACGTTCACAGCGATGAGTCATGACTTTGACGTTTGATCGACACGTGTGCGTTTACTCGAGGAGAAAGTGTTATGACTGAATAAAACAATACAATTAGACACGGACATGTGAGAATTCTTTCCTTTCCCAAATTCTTAGATTTGTAACAATGAACCTGCACTTTCTTCATCTCCTCTAACTTTCCTGAAGGAAACACAACAGCAAATGAATTTACTTTGGTGTAATTGTGAATTATTCAGAGGTAACATTGTCATTCTGCTGCTACTGTGACCTTCAGCAAGTAAAATTGTTTTATTTTAAATATGTTTTCTGATGTTTTTAATGATGGATACTGTAAAAAAAAAAACACAGATATTGTTTTAACAATAAAAAAAAAAACAACTAGTCGTTTTACTGATGGAGTAGTGGAGACTGTGTGAGATCATAGCAAGGTTGTTTTTTACTGACCATCTGATGCTGCAGCCAAATCTCAAAGTGGACTGCAGTGAATGACGCCATGAAAAGATGCACCGGGTTCCCTCTAGTGGCCTCCTGACAACATCTCCAGTCAACGACATCAAATGAGAAGCTTTTTTCTTCTCTTTCTCTTGTTTCACACGACTGTAAATTCAGTATAAAAAAAAAGCAGCTTAGGAACTCCCGGGGACCATTTGTCAGAGTGAAGACAGTGAAGACAGCGCTGTGAGCTCTGTTCTGGTTTCATGGACTCTCAGAGCAGAGTCAGATGTTGGTGATAAAAGTTTAACTGTGCAAGTAAATAATGGATCGATCCGCTGCAGGAGTGTGAGAGGAATTACTGAGGTCTGGATACGTTTGTCTGAGAGTCTGAGAGTCTGAGAGTCCGGACAGGGATGAAGAAACCTGCTCACGGATCTGTGCCGCAGGTGCACCCATGATAATTTACCGTGGGAATAATACACAGCTCCTTATATGGACATCCTGGGGGTTGGCGTTTATAGGTCACTTATTCAGGCTGTAAAAAAATGTGTTTTTTTTAAGTCTTCTTATGTGTTGTTGAGTCAAAGTTATGATTCATTTTTAGTAGTGATACAAAGTAGCAATAATTGTGCAGACGTCACAAAACTAGGCCGTTTTTCCTTTTGTTATTGTTTCTAAAAACGAGCCAAGTCAACTTTGAACTGAACAAATTTCACAAATTGAAACCGATTTGAAACATTTTGAGTAGTTTTATGTTCAGGTGCGTGATTTTTTGTTTTTGTTTTCATCAGATTGTTTAGGTTGCGCTGATAAAAAAGGATACAACATTCTCTATACTGCACCTTCTTGTATTTACTGTATGTTTAAACATAGTCATGGAAAAAAGCAGCCAAAGTCTGTGTGGGTTAATATGGAAATCAATCATCTATACTGACCTTATTCTGAATAGTACAGATTATTCATTACTTTATCTGCTCTGAAAACACCTTTAATGTCATCACTTTTCAAAATACCTAAGATTAAAATACAATATACAATGTTGTAATGTAATAAAGTACAAATACTACTTGTTATTTATATTTCCAGCAACGTTTACTTTTACTCCACTACATTTCCCCCCAAACTACCTTCGTTACTATCAAATAAAGTTTGTCAAATGTTCTGTAATGAAACTCTTTTCTAGTCTGGATGAGCACTCACATGTTCTTTACACTCTAGTTTGAGCCATTCATCCATTCACTCGCACGTTCATGTGCAGCACAGCCGTCCGGAGCCTGGAATCTAACCCACAACCTTCCAGTTGACAGACCATTTGCTCTACCACTGAGTTTCTACTCGTACTTTTACTTCATAAACTTAACTACGTTTTACATCAGGAATACAGCCAATATCATACTTTAAGACTTTTACTTAATATTATAAAAGAAAGTGTCTTCAACTTCTACTTAAGTCATTTTCTGTCAAGATACTTAATGTTTAAACTCAATTATCCCTTTAATGTACTTTATATAAGACTGACTATATGTAATCTTAGCGATTAATGTTCTGTTCTCTGTGTATAAGGTTATGTTTCTGCTTCCCTTTCTTCTGTGATACACCAGGGACAAGTAAGTGGCCTTTTCATACTAATAATTATACTGAAGCTTCCGTTTTTCATGTATTTTACAATATTTTCTTGCCTTACGTGAACTTATTTTTGATTATTTAAACTTGTTTAGTGGCTCTTAAACTTAAGTTTCTGTCTAACCCGTGTTTTTGTGTTCAGTCTGAAAACAAAGTTTGACAAAAAAGTCATTCACGATAGTTAGATACGACATTTTAAAGCCCTTTAAATCCTTATTACGTGTCAAGAACCAGTAAAGTGCCGTTTTCCACTTATGAATCCAGGCTGTATGTTGTCAATGATTTCCCCAACAACAACATAATAACATAATAAATAAATACACACCACAAGATGGCACTAAAGGATGTTACTCTTTCCCTTTCAGTCCTTTCCACACAGTCGTCGTGCAATTAAAAAAGAAATAAATCTGCGTTTAAGTTAATATACACATGCAGTATGTAGGGAAACAACATGTGACGTTTCTTCTTCTTCACAAAGTCACACAGGTGGACACTTCTGTGTAAGTAAGGTCCCGTTTTCTCTTGTAACAAACAGGAAATACTCAATGACACACTCACACACTGACTGACTGCCCTTTCTTTTAAAGCAGAGCACCAGTGACATCTACTGGATTCTTCTTGCAAAGCCGCGTTCACACAGACCGAGTTCAGCCTTCATTAAAGTCACAACAGAAAAAAATATATATATACAGTATATCATTTATTTCATAATAGAAATACTTCTTCTGCCACTTTATTAGGTACACCTGCAAATATCTAATCTGACAGCAGCTCAACACAATATAGGGCACGGAGACATGATGAAGACGAGCTGCTGACGTTCAAACCAAGCGTGACAATGTGGAAGAAAGATGATTTAAGTGACTTGAGCGATATATCCAGTGAGTGGTCGTTCTCTCTCTCTACCACGTTGATGTCAGAGGTCAGAGGATTATGACCAGAGTAGTTTGAAATGACACTAACAACCACTCATTACAGCCACGAACAAGTACTGGGAACACATTGAACCTTGAAGCAGGCGACCTACAGCAGCAGGAGATCAAACTGAGTGGCACTCATGACACTTCATTAGGTGTCTGTACCTATTAAAGTGGCCGGTGAGTGTATTCCACTTCTGAGGGCAGAATTCTTCATTTGGTAAAGAGCAGAATGAGCCGAGGTGTAGGATTCAATACGTGCAGGATAAGCATCTTTATCCTTGTAAAAACTGATCTACACACACACACTGACAGACCACGGGGAGACAAAAGAGTTTTACATTAATAAAAAGAAGAAGAAAGAAAATGTATGATCCCTTTTAGAGCACAAGGGTTTGGTTTTTTTGTTTTATCTGGGAGGAGGGAGCATGTTATGTGCAGCACACTTCAAAGAACTAATCACTCATTGTCGTAACAACCGCATTGTTGTATGTATAAAAATATACATACATATACATATATATATGTATATATATGTTTATGTATATATGTATATATAGAGAGAGATATATATACATATATACATAAACATATATATACATACATGTATATATATATATATTATATATATATATATATATATATATATATATATATATATGTATATATGTATATATATATATATATATACATTTATATATATATATACATATATATATATACATATATATGTAGATATACCAAATCTAACAATTCAACAAATCAGACAGACCTTTGCACAGTATTTATATACATGTACTGTATATACTGCAGTCTCCTATTTTCAACATACACAAAAGACATAGAGAGGAGCGGGGGTGAAGTGGGGCTGGGATGGGATGGGATGGGGAGGTGGTGGGTTTGAACCATTTTTTATGCATCGCTCACTCAGTGGGTGAGAGTTGGCAGCTCTGTCATGTTCAACCGATGGTTTCTCTCTCTCTCTGTCTTCTTTGTGCGAGTCCTCAGAGAAAAGTGCCGCCATAAGGAAGCACTAAGCCACATATAACACGCCATGTATGATCACTGCTATGGAAAGTCAAATCAATAAAAAGGCAGAGTTGGTTAATCAGTTTCTTTTCTTTCTTTTTCTTTTTTGGAAGCTGTTAAATATTAATTACAAGCAATAATCTTTATTTAAAAAGGCGACAGAGACCTTTTGTGATCCCAGTGGGTTAACGATAGTTTGGTAACTATGATGCTGCTGCTGCTGCTGCTGCTGCTGCTGCTGCTGCTGCTGCTGCTGCTGCTGCTCTGTGAGCCTTTGAATTGCCAAATTGAATTGAATTGAAATGTTGTATCCGGACTGAGTGAAACCACCTTGATGGAATTGTCTAATTATGGTTTTATATAAAAAAAAAAAAATATTTCTGTAAAAAGGACCGTATTGTGAAGATGGAGCTGCCGGGCAGGAGGCGGAGAGGAAGGTTCATGGAGGTTGTGAAGATGGACAGCTGGTGTAACAGAAGAGAGAACAGTCGGAGGCAGATGATCCGCTGTGGTGACCCCTAAAGGAAGAAGCTGGAATAAGAAGGTGGAGGAAGAAGCGAAAGCTGAAGCAGAGGCTGATGAAGAAGCAGAAGGAGAAGACGTCAACGCTGCAGAAGTTGCAGAAGCTGAAGGTGAAGCAGAAGATGAAGAAGAAGCTGAAGCTGAAGCTGAAGAAGAAGATGAAGAAGCTGAGCAAGAACATGAACAAGAAGAAGATCTGATGATACCACACATGGTTTTCAGTCAGGAGCTGATGGTGTCAAGTCTGTTATTTCTACTTCACCCCAAAAATATACCGTTTTTTACTCATTTCCAGTGACAAATGTGTCATGTGATCTTCAGTCAGTGGATCTCTGACAAAAGAATCAACGTCAAAGTCACTTCCGTCAAAGAAAAGAAAAACATAAACAGTGCTCTTCACTGTCGTTCTGTCAATTATAGCAAAAACATGGAACCCAACACTGTAATAGAATGTGAATTAAACAAACACAGCAGCACACAGGGTCAGCAGCGGTGGCCATCAGCTCCAGTCCTTCTCTAACATGTATTGTTTTTAAAACTACAAAGAACAGCTGACGTTTTTAGGCATTTTCAGACCAAAGGAACTCATGTGAACACACATACGGTACAATATGAACTCGCTCTGCAGCACAGCCATAGAGGTCACACACATCTTTCATTATAACAAATAACTAATTAATATGTGGTGAAAATGTATGACTAGTTACTAGTTAATGCTAATAAGTACCCTGCAGCCATAAAAAAAACAACTAAATAGCACCAAATAGATTTGATTAAATTGCTCCGTACGGGCAGGGAGTGATTAAGATTTGATTAATGTGATTTAATGACTGTAACACAGCAGTAAATGAGTATTAAGTCAAATTCTCATGTGATAAATGGAATGCTACATTTCTTGAAAGACAAATAGGAGCCTGGAGGCACTTCATGCATTATTGAAATCAGACATGAAAGCAGAAGTTCTAGATGGTATGTTTATGTTTTTCTAACCAGGGTGGGCATTTTACAGTAGCTTCTTATTTATTTATTTATTTACTTACTTACTCAGGCAGTTTTTAGGGGAGGAAAAAAAGTAAGTAAGAGGATTCACCACATTGGACAGTTCTAATAGGATTCAATCCTCGGCGAGGAGAGGAGACGAGCTGTCGTGACTGAACATCTTCCATGGTTTCTCCGTCTCTCTTTGGCTCACAGTCCAGAAGATACATGTCTGTGTTGTGCATACTCAAATCTCCTGTAGTGTACGTGTGTGTGTGTGTGTGTGTGTTACAGTGAGGCCATCACTGTTCTACTTTGTTCTGCAGCTCTCTGTCTTTGCTGACCTGGTGGTCAAGGTGCGTGTGATTCAGTGAAAGTGTGAGGATGAAGATATTGTCGTTACCGGGTACAATAACAAGAATACGGACCACGTTAACGGTTTTATTAGCACAACAACAACACGGCTTCATTGCACATTGCCAAACACCACGGGGGTGAAGCCGATTACACGTGACGCACAGGGAAACCCCAGCTATGAGTCTGAAAGTAGCACAAAATACACAACAAATGGCGTCCGACAAAAGGTCGTCAAAGTGGATTATTCAAGCACGACGACCTAAAAGACAACAACACAACAACTAACCTGTCTGTCTGTGTGGACTTTTTTGTTGTTTACTGCACGTTAAAATGGTGTATTAACAGTTTATCATGAAGAAAAACAAAAAGTTGGACAGGAACACCAGATTTTGCATGCTAAATTTGAAAATTGAACAGTATAAAACATATTTACAATAACGTTTGCTTTAGTTTTTGTCTGAATGTGCAAAAACAAGGCCAACAAATGGAAACTACCGTATTAACCACATATTGGCTTCCAGGTTCCCCTTTGTAATAATTCACATAAACCAGCCTGACCTCTACAAGTCTGGGTTAATTATAAACCCTCTGTTTTTCCAATAACAAATCATCATTGTTACTCATTCACAGTCTTTCTGAACCAACAACAAAGTATACATGAGAGTGGATTTATTCTTCTGGCTTCAAAACAAACTCCTGTCGTGAAGCCTCAAAATTCACAATTTGACGGATGCTACGGATTCTGAGAGTTTACAGAGTCCACCTGTTGGCGCCTGTTGGACGATGTCATCTGTCAATCACACTAGTGTCCTCTCAAATGTGCTTTATTGTCTATGCTCCTCTAACTTGATTAGCGTCATGTTCATTTAAAAAAAGACTTGAAACTAGCGATTGAGACCGTTGAAAGTCTTTACTGATGAGGAGTTCTTTTCACAACCAGTGGAGTCGCCCCCTGGTGGCTAACAGCTGCTTTATTCCTACTGCCTCAGCATTTTTAAAAAACAAAACAAAAACACAACACTATGTCCATTTTTATATACAATCTAAGTTCTGGACTTCCCTACAGAGACATCGTGACATGGACAGGTTAATGTTCTAGATGTCTTGTTTGGACATGACTCGAGGACACGACAGATCACAATCACACTCATGGATTGAACACAACCGCGTGGACACTGATGTCCTTTCCTAAAGACATGTCAGTACCGTGGCCTTCCAGGACGCTTTGTGTTCATCCGTTGGTGAAACGAGGAACCCTAAACTGGTTTGACTGGTTCTCTGTGAGTTTAAATTTGCCATTCCTCCGGAATATGAGTAGCTAAAAAACAAGATTTCAAACAAAGCCATCGCCACAGTGACCACTGAACAATATCTGGCCACATCCCTTTTCTCAGAAACCTACGTTTACTTGTGCCTTTAGGTCTCCACGGTCTCATTTTTGGACTTTATTATTAGTATTATTATTATTATTGTTATCATTATTGTGTTTGCAGGCAGTGTGCACAAAAATCATAGCCAAGGTTTGTCTGCTTCATATTAATAAAAGGCGAGAGAATGTCCCTCTTCTTTGAAGGATTACAATGGCTCCCTGTGCGACGTGTGCAGATTTGCAAAGTTGGACATGGGGGTTATTTATTATTATTTAATTGCATTTATATTATAAAAAAATAAACAAAGTACAGAGAATTCTGGGAACTGAGAGAACATTTTGGGTATGGCCTTATATTCTACACATTTTTGCAATATAAAACTTGCTTTTTTTAACTCAAATAATCTAAGACACCATTCAATATAAAACAGTAATAGAATGTATAATAATCAAACTCTATTGTTCAGATTACATACATGAGATTTTAAACCGCACAAGTGTACAGTAAGCTGGTGTAAAAGGTCACATTGTTTTATTTTGGTGACATGAAACCATAATCCCTAGTTTTTTTAATGACTAATTGGTTTATTATTAGTTATTATTATTTTTATGGCATATTAGCAGACTCTTCAGTCCATGTCACATGGATGTGTCACAGTAGAATTTCTTCCCCCTTGACTGGATCGTCTACTCTGGTCTTTCTCAGGGTTAAAACATTGAACATCAGGTGACAAAGTTGTTGTTGTTTGTCTCCCACGTTTTTAAAATCAAGTCATATTTGAAAATCCTCAAGTGTGTGGCAGACTTTAGCAGATTACCCATTTTACCACTATCAATCCAATTTAACTATGTAACTGCTATATCCAGTTGCTGTATTGTAAATAACACCTTTTATCTAATGACCTGACTCAAGCACAGAATCTGTCGATTTAAAGCATTCAGTTTTTCTAAAATGTAATTAAAATATGAATACAACTGTGCCTGTGTTAGATCTTTTGTTGCATTGTGTCCGTTATAAATGTAAAATCCTTAAAGACAATATTTATATACCTTCATCCTTATCGACTTACGTTTGTATACGCTCATATCTGCTCATTACACGATTTTCCAAAGCGCATCCAGACAATTATTATGGTCTGTGTTGTGCATCTTTGCTGGAGTAAAGCTGGAAGGTCAGTGTTTTCAATTACAGATTGTATTACTGATAGCTGCTATCAGGTTCTTCATCGTGACATCACTGGTGCCAGTGGACAGAGGTGTGTCCTCCTGCAGGACACACTAGCACTGGTCCTGTACCTCAGTCGCACACTAGCACTGGTCCTGTACCTCCAGCCCACACCAGCACTGGTCCTGTACCTCAGTCACACACTAACAGGTCCTGTACCTCAGTCACACACACTGGTCCTGTACCTCAGTCACACACAGCACTGGTCCTGTACCTCAGTCACACACCAGGTCCTATCACGGTCCTCTACCTCCAGTCACACTAGCACTGGTCCTGTACCTCGACACACACTACCCTGGTCCTGTACCTCAGTCACAGCTAGCACTGGTCCTCTACCTCAGTCGCACACTAGCTAGCACTGGTCCTGTACCTCAGTACTCAGCACTGGTCCCTGTACCTCAGACACCCAAGGGTCCTGTACCTCAGTCACACTAGCACTGGTCCTGTACCCCAGTCACACACTAGCACTGTCCTGTACCTGCAGTCACACACTAGCACTGTTCCTGTACCTCAGTCACACACTAGCACTGGTCCTACCGCAGTCACACTAACAATGGTCCTGCACCTCAGTCACACACTAGCACTGGTCCTGTACCTCAGTCACACTAGCACTGGTCCTGTACCTCGTGGCGCCTAGCACTAGCACTCAGTGTCCTGGTCCTGCCTCAGTCACACACTAGCACTGGTCAGTCACGCTAGCACTGGTCCTGTACCTCAGTCACACACTAGCACTGGTCCTGCACATCAGTCACACACCAGCACTGGTGTACCTCAGTCACACACTAGCATGGTCCTGTACCTCAGTCACACACTAGCACTGGTCCTGTACCTCCAGTCACTAGCTAGCACTGGTCCTGTACCTCAGTCACACACTAACACTGGTCCACCTCCACATCCTGTACCTAGTCACACTAGCACTGGTCCTCTACCTCAGTGGTCCTACCTCAGTCACACACTAGCACCGGGTCCTGTACCTCAGTCACACACCCATAGCACTGGTCCTGTACCTCAGTCACACACTAGCAGTCATACACTAACACTAGCTAGCACTGGTCCTCTACCTCAGTCACACATCAGCACTGATCCTGTACCTCAGTCACAGCTTGGATGAGGTTGTGGTTACCGAGATGATTAACACACAATCACCTCCGTGGTGTAGCTCAGTGGTTAAGGCCGGTACCCCGTGTGCAAAAGACATCAAGGTCGCATGGTCCTATCTCACTTATATCTTGTGAGATATGGAGGTGTACTTACAAACATGAAGTTGTTTTTATGGTAAAAAAAAAGCGTCCTAGTCGCTACAAACGAGCCGATGTAAATGTCTCATCACTGAGACCAAAACCACACCCGCAGAACACGGACTGTCTTGTTATTGGTCAGTTACATGGAAGTGACGTAATGGGCACGTCAGCTCTCAGACCCGCAGATACACCGCAAGTTCAACTCCACCCCTGGCAGGTTGTACTTAATTCCCTTGTAAGGTAACGTAATGTAATGTAATCTAAACACGAGCATATAGCGTGTAGCTTAGCCTGTAGCCAGCTATTGGTAAACGACAAAACAAGCACACAAAGACAGTTTTACGGTTTGTAAAAATTCTAATATACGTATTGTCGGCACCGCTCCTTCCTTTAGGTGAAGTTTGGTGCTGTGTCCTGCTTTATATTGCTACTTTCAACCGTAGAAGAAGAACTAGTCTCGTTGTAGCTGCTGAGCTCCGTACAACCGTCACGCTCAGCAGCTACAACGAGACTAGTTCTTCTACGGTTGAAAGTACGTCACTGGATGGGCCCGGACTCTAGTGCCTGGACTAGGAGGCGCTGCTGTTTAGGGGAGTGGTGAAATTCGCCAGTGACGTAACTCGTCAGCGGAAGTGCCGTTCCGCTTCGTAGCGCTCAGGAAAACAATCAAACCCTGCAAACAATCATTTTGACACAATTTTCATCTCTGAGCTCGTTCCATAGTTTGATGGTTTGAAAAACATCTATATTTAGCTTTTCCTTTTCTTGCTTTATATTTTTCAAATACAAACAACCCTCTTAAATTATAATTTCTTTCTCTTAATTTAAATCATTTTTGGGATACAGACTGGATTCACAACTCATATTAAGCTTATAACTGTGGTTGTGGAATAAAGATGATATATTATAGTTCACAGGAAGTTCAATTAAAGCGATTGAATATACATCAAACAAAGGAGCGACAGAAAGAAGAGAAGAGAACATTGTTTTTTTTGTTTGTTGTTCATTTGCTCCTTTCTTAATATAACTGAAAACAGTAATATTCAGAGCGGCGACGCGGCCTAATCAAATGTGGATTTTTTTCCATTTAGCACAAATCAAAAGCGGAATCTTTTGTGTTTGCGTGTAATTATCAAATTTCCAGAGCCATTTTCCCCCCAAATAACCCTCTTCATTTCTCGTATACTGTATCGCGCCCGTCATTTTCTACTCAGACCATATTTCCACTGAAATGTTCGTGTCTTTAAGAGCTTTCTTTTCTTCTTCTTTTTTTGCAACGCTTTTATCTCCCGTGCTTTTATGCTCCTATTGCTCTGTCTTTTTTTTCTCCGTCTCCCCTCCCTCTGTCTGTCTGTCTGTCTGTCCTTCTTTCTCTCCTTCCCATTTCTTTCTCTCTCTCTCTCTCTTTCACTTTGGCTGCTTTTCACTCTGTTTTCTTTCATTGTTTTTCTATTCTTTCTCGCCTAGGGACCCCATTTCTCTCTCTCTCTCTCCCTCTCTCTCTTCCTCTATTCAGGTTTTCTTTATTCTCTTTTCTGAATAGTTGTGGTACTTAAGGGGAAGGGGAAGGCGAGGAGAGAGGAGGAGGAGGAGGAGGAGGAGGAGAGGGGAGGGAGGTTAGTTTCAGTCAAAGCTGCAGAACAAAACTTCCTCCCACACCACATGCAGTGTCTCTTGGAATGAGTTTGTCACTGACTTGAAGACACACTCCCCCCTCCTGTGTGCACCACCATGGATGACAACCCATACAGTGACTTGGTATAAGGCCAAACACACATGATCACTCTCTTAAACATCAACAGGGCCACGTCTGGGAGGAGTCCCCCGGTTGTGGTTAAGCGTTTGTTGTGATGTTCCGTGGCACGCCGGGTGCGACACATGATGTGGTGGCGTGTTAAAACCCCACCACAGCTGCGTGCGAATACAATTATCTCCCGACTGAGGTGCGTAGAGGGGGGCATTTGTGCTTGGCGGGAACATCTTCATCATTGCAGAGAAATGACAGGCTACCTTACAGGAGGCAGGCGCCACGTCGAGGAGCTCCGACCCTCGCTGCAGCTCCACGCTCGGCGGGGACTGACCTCAGATAAGCAGCAGCAGCAGCTCAGTCCGGCGCTAAATCACGAAGAAAAAGAACATATACTAAAATATTAAACTGGCAAAGCACCTGTTTGTGAGCAGTCGCGGCGTCACCGGCTCGTATGGAAATGAGGAAAATAATAATGCTACAAGAGAAGCACAGGGCTGCTTCTCCTCTGCGAGACAGAACCACAGTTAATCTCCAGATATCATGACAGAAATCATTCCTCTTTCTGTTTGATTGTAAAAGACTACAGCCTCCTGCTCCTATGCTTTCCATCTCACAGTCTCACACACACACACACAGTCTGCCCAAGACAATTTAATGCATGACTCAATGGCATTGAGAGTGGGCTGGATAAATTGGAAATGATTAAAAATGCAGAATTGACGGGGAAACCGATAAAACTTTCCCTCTCTATAAGTATAAGAAACCAAAAAACCAGCATGATGGAATGGCAGGCTTGAAGGGGAGAGAAAGGTGAAAGACAGATGAAAGTGAAGAGAGATAAAAGCAGGCAGAGTGAGGAGGGGTGTGGGATAAAGCAGGAGGAAGGGAGGCAGAGATGAAAGCAAAATGAGAAAGATAAGAACAGAGTGAGAGAGACAGAGAGGGAAAAACGGAGGAAGAGATAGATAGTGTACAGAGCAGAGAGAGAGGTAACCATGGAAACAGGAGGAAGGTACAAAAGAAGAGATAGACAAAGGGGTTTGATTTAAAAGAATGAAACTTGGACGAAAGAAAAAGTAATTCCGACTGAAATTTGTTACCGCTGAGGTGGAGGAATAATACAAAAGGAGTGGCGGCCATAGAGAGGGACGGAGCGGCTGCGTCCCCACTATCTGCTGCAGCCTGTTTGAATGGGGCCGACCCTTTCCAGGGCGCATATAGAAGGCACTCCAGAGACCTCTAGTGTTAATAGGCTTCTGCGGTTCATTGTGGCCCTCACCTTGAGAGCCAATCTGGGGCCATTTGGCTATGTAGGACAGCGGCGGTATCAGGCGAGATCACGCATGTTTTCACGTCTGCTGCACATGATTCCACAATGTCAGAGTCTGTTCTGTACAGTGCAGTACATACATATATATATATATACATATATATATATATATACATATATATATGTATATATATATATATATATATATATATATATATATATATATATATATATATATATATATATATGTATATACATGCTTTTCCATGAATCACATAAGCAGCGAGAGACTTCAGAGCGACTAAAATAGGATAAAGTACCTGGGTGAAATTCCTCTCCCACCTTTATGCCGCAATGAAAAAGTGCATTCCTGATAAGAAGATATGAGTTCTCCACGGCCCGACATTGTGTTTGCCGACTTATTGAATGAACTTGAGGTTGCTCGCTGAATTCTGCACTGTTGACTATTGACTATCCTCCCATTGGATAAATGTGCAATGCCTATGCATTAGGATTCATATTTGTATATCTATATAGAGTTACAGACAGACTGACGAGGGGGCCTTCTTCTTCTTCTTTTATTTATTTATTTTTTATATTCTGTGGTTTTTGAGTCTCTTGTGGCCATCCCTCTTTCTCCCTTCCCCCTCTCTGTTTTTCTCTCCTCACTGTCTTTTCTCTTTCGTCCTCTGTCTCTGTTTCTCTCACTCGCTCCCCCCCTCCCTTCTCCCTCTTTCTCTTGATCTCTCTCTCTTGCTCTCCCATGCTCCCCCCTCCTCTTTTCCTCACTCTCTCATGCTCTCTCTCTCTCTTTCTCTCTTTCCTTCCGTAGCTCTGTCTCACTCCCTCGCCCCCCTCTCTGTTCCTTTTATATCCTCCTTGCTGAATGCTCTTCTCCTCTCCTCCCTCAACTCTGTCTTTTCTCCTTTATATTCAGTCTTCTTTTTTTTTTTTCAAGCTCTCTCTCCCCACACTCCTTTCTCCAATGTTGTCTCCAAGCAGAGCTACCATTGCTAATATTCTGTCTTTCCATTTAGTAACCCCCCACACACACACACACACACACACACTATAATATGTGGACAGTATTTTTAATTTGACTTATTTTGGACTATTTCTGCATGTTGTATAAAAAAGTGAATTTATAACTAGATGTAGTTAATTCACCAACAGTCAACCTCGTCTAATCACACACACATTCACATTCAAAGTTGCTCTCGTTTGCAGCAAATCCTTCTCGTTTTGTTTTGTTTTTTGTCCAGTTTGTGTTCTCTGTCCGTGTCCAGTGTGTTCTCACTGACCTTAGTGGGGGGGGGGAAAAGCTGGAGGCGTGTGTAAAAACCAGGGTGTGGCTTCTTTTTTAAAACACACTTTTTCCCCCTTATATTCCATCTGTCTGCTAAAACATCAACACCGCGCCGACGACTCAAAAGAAGTTCAAAGCACAAGATGTTAAATGTTCCCAAAACTTTCTACGCGAAGGAACGGGAGGCGGCAAACTGTCAGGACCCAGATCACAACATCTGTGCATAATGGCGGCTAATTTACAGCCACATCTGGAGAAAAAAAAAAACTAATAGCATTTTTGAATTAGCAAACAAAACATTTCCAAGATATTTTTGTTAAATTAGACAAAATTTAGATCTTCACTAAAATGTGGGGGAAAAGTGTGCAAATTTGTTTAGGGACCAAAAACAAATCATCCGCGACCCATCTGTGGGTCCCGACCCAGTCTTTAGGTGGGTGACACACACACTGTAAAAAGAAATCTGTAGATTATACAGTTATCTATTGTCAAACCATGGTGGTGAATTACTTTAAAAAAAAAGGAACTACCATAAACATACACACTATATTTATCACCAAAAACACTCATTTTTTACATATATTTTCCTGAAAAATTACACAATTCCTCAGTTGAATTGACTAATATTAAGAGTAGAAAACTGGCACTAAAGAAAAAAAAAATATTGAATATAAAAGGATAAAAACACAACAGATACTGTTTTAATTCACAGTCACAGCACAGGATACTGCACTTGTTGGTTGGTTTAGCAGCAGTCAGGTGGTTTAAAAGTAATATTGTAATATTATACCCTGTTATGTTAAGACAGGAACAAATACTTTAATACAGTCCGAATGTTTGATTACTTTAATAAGTAATTATGTTTACTTATTATGCCCCTGTTGATATTGTTTGTTTTGAAGCTTGACAATTTAATTATCGCTTTACTTGTTCTGTTATAACTATAGTCAAATGCTCCGTTTGCTATTTGCTCATTTAAATATTCATTTCATGATTATTCAAATGTAGTGATAAATGTTGGAGGGGGGGCTTATTTGCATATTTTTAATTAGCAACCAAAAAAAGGGACGTATTGCACGAGCGATAAAAATCAATAAATATGACTCAACTTTTTTCTGTTTTGTCTTAAATGTGGAATAAGGACAGATTCATTCACATAAATTGGCGGGAATAGAAAACGCTGGTGATCACAAGTATTAGACGTCAGTTTGTGTTTCTCGAGATGTTTTACAGTGCGCAGCGAGACGTTAAAGGACAAGGATTATTTCATTTTCATCACTCGTACTCAAGACGTTAATACTGGGGAAATAAATGTGGCTCAGTGGTTAAGACCCTACCTTGTGTACCAAAGACATCATGGTCGCAAGTTCGATTCCACCCCTGGCTAATTGTACTTGATTCCATTGTAAGTCGCTTTGGATAAAAGCGTCTGCTAAATGACATGTAATGTAGTGTAATGTAATGTAAAATAGAAATATGTGCCGTTGCACTGCTAATGTAAATGTTTTGATTTAAATTGATTTAAATTTGAACAAAAAAGGAAACAACAGCAAAGTGGAAAGAACAAATTCAATCAACGTGAAACCGTGTGGGGGTGAAATATTAAAAAGCCTCCACTGCATAACATGGACTTTTAAATCAGTTTGTCCACATGTGGTTGAAGACACTGGAGGAGAAGTTTGTGGACAATTAAATTATTTATTATAATTTAACTTTAAGGGTTTTCATTTTTACAGGGGTTGAGGTAAGTTGGATTTGTTTGTGTTTGGTTCATGTGTGTTCTATATTTTTTTGGTTGTTGTTTTAACGTTAATGGTGATAATGATGTCTCTTCAGGAACTCAGTATTTAGGCTGCTTTGTTTCCATTTCTATGTTTACACATATAGTATATACAGACGCTATAAGAAACATTGGAATATAAAGTTTTGTATACTTTTTTTTTTTTCAGCAATCTGATGAAAACAGCAAAAAGAACTCAACATG
>NW_025322509.1:0-94470 GCF_019176455.1 Solea senegalensis
GTGTAAAATATCATTTACATCACATTTAAGAAGCTGCAAAATGACAGAAACCAGCAGACTCAGCAGTGTTGTGAGTTTCGTTTTACTCATAACATCGGCCTGTGACATGTTCTTTGAAAACTTGAGCACTTCCTCTTCCTGCTCTGCACACATTGACCACACGGTGTCTGTGCGGCAGCTCGGGTGACTCAGCTGGTCCGAGGGTTTTCATCTTCATGGAAACAGTCAGTGGAATCGATGAGTCAGGACGTCATGAGGTCCTTCACCAACTTCAAGAATGGCACCAGTATCATACAGGTGCACACACACACACACTACATGTCTGTAAACCACTCACTCTCCCACACCAAATGTCTTCGGTGTGGGAGAGTGAGTGGTTTATTCGTTTGTGTGTGTTGTGTTCACAGGGCGCCCTCACTCAGCTCATCCAGTATTACCACGGCTTCCACAAGGTCCTGAACCAGCCGACGTTCCGCAGCCTGGCCGTCCGCTCCGAGCTCATCAACCTGCACCACCTGATGGTCGAGGTCAAGAAGCACAAACCCAACTTCTAACAGAACATGTGACCGTTCACCTGCTGCTGCTGTAAAACATCACCGTTGCTATGGTTACACCTGTTTTTCCCCAAACTACAGACTTAAGAGAGCCAGCTGCTTCCTGTGTGCACCTGAGCGGTCATGTGACTGTCTGTTTCCAGGTGAAACTTCATTTTGTGATCATGTGACCAGAAAAAACGTGTGACGAAAGTATTTAAATCTGTTTAATAAAGACAAAGAAATGTGGACGATGTCAAAGGTAAATCGGTTCTTTCGGGTTCTGCAAACCCATTTTAACGGCGCCAATGTTTTTATCGCGAGATTAACGTTCTTTTTTTTCACATGCTGTTGCAACAACTAGTAACGTTAGAAAAACTACAACACCACAGCGGATCTAGCTCGACCAGAAACACGACAACAGGCACGCGAGCCGGCCAGAGAGTCGTAGGCTAACATTCCATTTTGAGTGGATGGCGAGCGCTGTGCGCTTCTCCGTATCCAACGCAGCCTGGATCATTTCTCCACGCACTCCCCACATCCAAGTCATGATGTCTGCAGTGTTACCAACCAAGCTGGCAGAACCCCGAACCGTAGTAAGGAGACCACCGAAGACCGCTAGCTCCTTTAGCACATTAAGACCACGAGACTCCGTCTGTGTTGAAGAACAGCACTTTATTTACACACTGCAAGTGTCTCTAATTATTGTGCGGCTCTCACAATAAGAATAGATACAAATGTGCCATTCATTGCTTGACAGTTCTAATATACATATTTAATAATTCACAAACGTAAACAATGAAAGATAGAAAGAGTTATACAAGGAACCTGGAGGAATGATGAGTCAGCGTTTCCTGGTCTGAGTCTCAGGACTGAAGCTGGACGTGGAAACTGGCGACCAGAGCGAAGCAGACGAGGAGCGACGCGCTGCTGCTTCTGACGCCGGCGTCTCTGAAAACGTCCGTTTCACTGAATCCTGAAGAAGACGAGAGCAGCGTCAGAGACACGCGGTCCACATGAGACACAACAACAACAACACTGACCCTCCACAGAGAGCCGCACGCTGCTAATGGCGCGGCCGTGCTCGTCTAGGACTTGGTACGTTCCTGCGTCCGAGCTCTTCAGGTTCTTGATGGTCAGCTGTTCTTTTATGGGATGTTTTTCCAGACGCTGGCCGTCCTTATCGTTCCTCATCCACACGTCCGTCCACGCTGAGCTGTTCCTACAAAGGTCGGCAAAAAAAGTCTGTTTAATGTTGCGTTTAAATGCATTAAACTTGGCGTAAAAGTCGGGAAAGCCAAACGATGTTGAGATTCCATCAACGTCCTGAAAATAGAGACAGTTTCTGTTTGACAGGGCGCCACCTAGAGGCTACAGGTGGAAGAAAATCAACACTAAACTCACTTAACATATGAAACTGAGCAGTTACACTGGTAATCACCGGGGGGCCCTGCAGCTAAGAAATGACGAAAACAGGACACAGAAATATTTCTATAATGAAAGTTTTGCCTTCCATCGTCAAACTCTCGACTCTGCGCTGCCCCCTAGAGGATGTGACACTCACCCCTGCCAAAATAGGTGTTTGTGGGCGGAGACGTTTACGTCATTTTAAACAGACGTAACTTCAAGGGTATTTTCGACACAAGCAGTGTCATTAAACATTTCTCACGTGAATTTTAGTACGTATAAATATCGCACTCGATCTGTGAAAAGATTTTGTTTCATAATCGGAAACTTTGATCTTCGGTAGAAAAAAAATTGTCATAAAACGTCAATCGTAAAATTTCTTTCTCTGGAGTTAAAATATTTGGATTTTAAAACTCTCTCACTCACTCTCTGCTCTGGAAGACGACTCGCTCAGAAAGTCGGGTTCGCAGATCCAGGACCAGGTCGCCACCCACACGCCGAGTCTCATGGGATTTGTGGTCTGAAAAAGAAAGGCAGGTTAGCGTTAATGAAACGCTAACGATGAAGTGAGAGCAACGTTGCGTCACTTCCCATTTCACGTCCGATTTCTGTCGTTTAGTTTGCGAACGAATTTGAAAACATCAACAGAATCACAGAGACCAGCAGGGGGCAGTAACAAAAACAACAGCTTTCACACCGTGGACGTTCAAAGCGGCCATTTTGATTTGTTGTGAGGACTCTGACGATGAGTCCTCTCCAAATCACAGCTGAAATGAGAGGGTGAGTGAAGAAGACACTCACTCGTCACAGACAGTTTGACGCCCTGAATGAAGACCCGGGTCTTTCTGGACCTGTCTCTGTCCACCATCATGAAGCTTTCGTACTTCCCCGTGTCGTCCATCTGGACGTCTCTGATGACCAGAGAGCAGTCTCCAGAGTCCAGAAGCTCCTCAGGGACCTGGACCCGGTCTTTGTACTCGTTCGCCTGCCACTGCCGGACCCCCCACTGTTCAAAGACCATCTCCGCCGTGATGGTCCTCCACTGGATGTGAGGAGGGGACGGGTCCACGTCCTTCAGGACACTTTTCCACCAACAGGGAAGGAGCGCCTGCTCACCCACGGTGCAGGAGACAGCGAGGAAGCGAGTGGCAGAGGAGAGGGAGGAGTCTGATGAGACATGAGAGGGAGGAGTCCGTAGAGACATGAAGACAAGGACGGAAGTGAGACAACTGTAGCTTTAGCTTACCTTAGGCTAGCATTACTCTTAGCTTCAGCTACCCTTTAACCTTTAGCTTAGCTTCAGCTAACTTTAAACTAAGTATCATTTTACCTGCTGCTAACCTTTAGCTTAGCTTCTGCTAACTTTAAACTGACTCATTTTACCTGCTGCTAACCTTTAGCTTAGCTTAAGCTAACTTTAAACTAAGTTATTTTACGTGCTGCTAGCCTTTAGCTTAGCTTCAGCTAACTTTAAACTAAGTCCCATTTTAACTGCTGCTAACCTTTAGCTTAGCTTCAGCTAACTTTAAACTAAGTCTCATTTTAACTGCTGCTAGCCTTTAGCTTAGCTTCAGCTAACTTTAAACTAAGTCTCATTTTAACTGCTGCTAGCCTTTAGCTAGCCCTCTGAAAAGACTTAGCTAACTTTGAGCTAACATCAGTGAATCTGCTTAGCCTTCAGTAAACTCTTGGCTAATCTGCAGCTAATAGCACTTGGCTAACTGGTGCAGTTTAACCACACCCCCTGAAGACAGTGTGATGATACTCACGAAGCAAACAGCTGATCAGCAAACACGCAGCGTGAGCCGTGAACCTACACAGAATAATAAAGTTTCATTCAAATCAGTGGCTTCAAAATAAGAGTCTAAATCCACAAAAGAAAGCTTTGTTTTAAATTCACAATAAAATGTCTTTACGTATAAACTGTATATTTATGTGCATTTATGTGCATATAAAGATATATAAAGTATTTATAGAGAGATTATATTTATTTATATGAAGAAACTTTGGAATAGATTTAAATAAAACAAAACGCTTTAGTTATAAATATATAAAGAATTTAAACATGTAATGCTCCCGTTTGATTCAAGCATTGAAAAGAAAGTCTGCATGACCATTTCACTCATTCACAAATTTGAATCAGTTGTGTGAGTAAACGAAGCAGTGACGTCACATCAGAGAATTGAAACGCGTTCTTGTTTGTTTTGTTCGGGACTTCGTTCTTCTTCGGTCTTCGTCGTTCTTCAGGTTTCGTTTCTTCTCACATGTTCGTTTCTTCGTTAATGAAACTGTCGCTTGCTGTGACGTCATCATGCAGCATTCAACGGCCGTTGCTGTTGAATGTTGAACGTTAAAGTCATTTAACCTTTAATCTCGTTAATTAACGACTTTATTCTCGTTAATTAACGACTTTATTCTCGTTAATTAACGACTTTATTCTCGTTAATTAACGCCTTTATTCTCGTTAATTAACGACTTTATTCTCGTTAATTAACGACTTTAATCTCGTTAACATCGTTCACATATTGACATTATATATATATATATATATAAGTGTATAAAGTCATATAATGAGTGTGTTACCTCATGTTGTCCTCTGTGCTTCTCTCTATCCCTCCACTCTTCTTCAGTGCCGTTCCCATGTACTTCCGGTGTGAGTTTTCAAAGCAAAAGCACCAATAAAACCTGTCGCTCAAAGCTGCTGCTGCTGCTGGAAAATAATGATGTCAACGGTAAAGTTTTATATACATATACAGTATATGTATATATAAATATATATTTATGAATATACATATATGTTTATATATAAATATATATTTATGAATATACATATATGTTTATATATTTATATATACATATATGTTTATATATGTATATATTTATATATGTATATATGTATATCATATATATGTATATACATATCGAAAACTAACCAAATAACAAAACAAAAATTGAAAAAAACGGAAAAAACACTGAATAAAATAACAATAAAAACTAGAGTTGTTTTTTTAAACGATCACTAAATGAAACTTAATTGCATTTTTATAAAAATGTATATACTGTAAATACAGAGCATGTATGAGATCAGAGTGTCTGAAATGTTGTGGGGGTTTTTACTTTGTCACTTCCTGTAAACTCGCTCTTGTCTTTTTGGTGAAAAGGAAGTTTGATGCTTTTATTTTGAAGCCACAGGTGATTGATTGAGTTTTGCAGAAATGAAACCTAAATGTTTTCAGTCACAGACGGAAGTGAAAGCAGAGTGGTGGTCTCTGCTGATGAAGATGATGATGATGATGATGTTTAAATAAAGCCCCCCCACCTCTCACCCCTCAGTGTGTGTTCAGTCATGGTCGCTCTCTCATGGATCCTCGCTCTCCTCTGTAAGTCACTGTCAGTTATATGATTTACATGATTTATATTGATTTATACATTCCATATGATAAAGTACTTTATATATAAAGTATATATAAAGTAAAGTATTGTATATATAAAGTAAAGTACTTTATATGGGGTGGAGTGGCTCAGTGGTTTAGACCGGTACCCCCTGTGTGCAGAGTCTTAACAGGTTGTAACTAGAGATGTTCTGATACCATTTTTTCCCTTCCGATACTTGTGCTGTGAGTATCGGCCGATACAGAATACCAATACCGATACCAGTGTGTTATAAAAGAAAAGATATCATACTACGCCTGCATGACTGTGATATGATTATCATTGGTGGCTCAGGTTAAACCCTCTGTAAAACATGAACGAATAAAGCAAATGGACAGCATTTATTTTTACCAGCGATGTGTTATTTCGTTTTTCAGCTTGTACGTTTGTTTTGACTCTGGTCCAAACACCGCAGCACTGGCAGAGCTTCATGTTTCCATGACGACTGACCGGGAAAGGAAGCGCGTGACATCATTTTTACATGACTCCAGATTGTTAAAATAAGTCTCTGAAGTAACGCTAAAGTTTAAAAACAGAGGCGTACATACGCAGCTAACAACGCTAACGGAGCTAACTGGTAAATACTGCCAAACCGCCGACATGATGAGCTAACGTTAGCTCCTTGTCTACAGGTGTGGGGGGATAAGTTCTTCTTCACACCTATAAAACAGCACGGCGCAACTGTTTCAAGAGCGGCGAAGAAGAACCGTGTCAGAGCTAACGGAGCGCTAATAAATTACGTGGTATCGGATCGGTGCATGGACTCCAGTCCTCGCCGATACCGATGCCCACATTTTCAGCAGTATCGGAATCGGAACAACTCTAGTTGTAACTCAGTTACCTTGTAAGTCGCTTTGGATAAAAGCATCTGCTAAATGACATGTAATGTAATGTTATATATAAAGTACTTTATATTTATATTTAAAGTACTTTATATCTAAAGTGCAGTTGTGTGACAGCAGATGAAAACCCAGTTCCTTTAACCTCGTGCGTAAACTTGCTCAGATGCGACAGGAAGTCACCAGGCCACAGCGTCACCTGACCCTCGCTCAGGTGTGGAGGTGTGTGTGGGTCACAACGTCGTGCTCACCTGTAACCTGAGCTCGGGCGTCGACGTCACCTGGTGGGTGGTGCCTTCAGGCTCCCAGCTGCTGCAGCCGCTGCTCACGCTGGTGGAGAGCAAAGTGGGCGGGACTGTGGTCCAGTTTCACACCAACGACAGTCACGTGAACGCCAGTGTGGAGGCGGAGTCTGTGCAGCTGCAGGTGTCGGGGGTGCGTGAGGAGGACATGGGCGTGTATTTCTGCACCGGTCGCTGTGGAGGGTCAGTGTGTTTCCACACACACTTCCTGACTGTCACAGGTGATCACTGACTTTACCGTTGATATGTGAACGTAGGAAATACTTTTAATAAATGCAGATATATTGTTATTATTTAACTGAAGTTATTCATTTATTTTTATTAAAATATACAAAACCATGTGGAAAATACATATATTACAGCACTGTAGAATAGTTGTGTGTATATTATATTATATTTGTGTGTGTGTGTGTGTGTGTGTGTGTGTGTGTGTTCTCAGGGACTGATGTGACGTCACCCACAGGAGAAATGAGTCGGCCATGTTGGAGCGCGGGAATCTGCGTTCTTCCTGCTTCACTTGTCCTCATTTTCTTTGTCTTCTTTGGCCTTTACCTGTGGACAGGTCAGTCTGTCTGTCTGTATGTGTCTGTCTGTATGTGTCTGTCTGTCAATGACGATCAAACGACTTCACAAACAACAGTAATTATCAGTAAGAACCACTAGAGGGCAGCATGAGCTGAGTTATTTCCTGTTTTTATTAAACCTACTTGTATTCATCACAGGAAGTTCCTCATCCATCAGAAAACAAACAGGAAGTTGTTTGATGGGTGGGCGTGTCCTGTCTCTACAGCTGTTTCAGGAGCAGGCCGTACGGTCTCAGTGAGTCCTGGACAAGGACCCTGGTCTGGACGGGGTTAGAACCTTCAGGGATGTAGACCAACCACACGTCGTCTCTCTGACAGTGGATCCTCTTCTCCGGGTTGATGCGGTTCTGAAGGACCACCTTGTACGTCTTACCGTCCACTTTAGACTTGAATGTCTTGCAGTATTTGTCGGCCATCTTGATGTCGGGCGTGGAGTACACGCCTCTGCCCTGCGTGTTCCCGCCGTGCTGAAGCGCCGCCGCCGCCAATTCCAGGAACTCCGGCTGGTGGTCAGGTTTCCCACCGTGGGTCAGGATGACACCGAGGGACCCGTCCATGTGGTGGGCGTGGTAAGACACGGGCCACGCCTCTTTACCCGTCCCCAGCCAGCTGTCGTTGTCGTACATCTGCACCACTCGCAGGGCGACGCGTCTCCACCCGCAGGGACGGACATAGCGCTCGTTACCACGCAGGAACTCTGTGTCTCCGTCCTGGAAGTCAACTCAGGGGTCAAAGATCAGACATGGATGCTACTAAGCTACATGCTAATCACATTTCTCACTCACCACCAGAGGGCGCACAAGAAACTGTGACTCAGCAATTTTCTTCACTGGATCATGGTTTAATTGTGGCTCACTCACTCACTCACTCTCTCTGTCACTCACTCACTCACTCACTCACTCTCTCACTCTCTTACTCACTCTGTCACTCACTCACTCATTCGACCTCACTCACTCACCTCACTCTCACTCACTCCTCACTCACCACTCACTCTCACTCTCTCTCACTCACTCCTCACCTCACTCATCACTCACCTCTCACTCAACTCTCTCTCTCACTCACTCACTCACTCATTCACTCACTCTCTCTCTCCTCCTCTCACTCCCACTCTCTCACTCACTTCTCACTCACTCATTCACTCACTCTCTCCTCACTCACTCATTCCTCCTCTCTCTCCTCACTCTCACTCACTCACTCTCTCACTCACTCACTCTCACTCACTCACTCACTCACTCACTCACTCTCCTCACTCTCTCTCTCACTCACTCACTCACTCACTCACTCACTCACTCACTCTCTCCTCCCACTCACTCTCCTCATTCACTCTCTCTCTCTCACTCCCACTCACTCCTCACTCTCACTCCTCACTCCACTCACTCATCACTCCTCACTCTCTCACTCACTCACTCACTCACTCACTCACCCTGATGTTGGTGAAGTCATAGTCGTAGTTTGGGTGAAAGAATTCTTTAAAGTTGATCTTGATAGTTTTTTGGAGACTCTCTTGTGGTCCAGGACTTTCACACAGTGCTGGTGGGGGGCTGTACAGGTCCAGGTCCTGGTCCAGGTCCTGGTCCAGGCTCATGGTGCCCAGGCCCGGGTACTCCAGCTCTTTAAAACCCTCCTGCTTGTAAAACTCCTTCAGGGCCACGACGTTGACAAAGTCCTGTGGAGTGAAGAGTGACGGTCCAGAGGTGGACACCACGTGACACGAGGACAGCGCAGACAGAGCCTCCAGACACAGATCAGAGTGAGACATGACGAGGACGAGACGAGGACAGATAACGTGTGTGTCAGGAAAGTGCAGCAACACAGACAACTGTGTACTTTCACTTTGACTGAGGCTCATTTAAAGAGACAGTCACACATTTACCCACTGACAACAAACTTCCTCTTCTTCCTCCTCTTCCTCGTGCGGTTCGATCAGGAATGGTGTGCTCAGACTTCTCGAAGCGTTTCAAGTCACCATGGCGACAAAAATCGCAAAAAAACTGTGAAAATGTTCCACATACACATGAATGTAAAACAGTGGAAGAACCCAGCCCACTGCGTCACAGTGTGGTCAAAGACTTGAGACTTTCTCACCTAAATCAAAGTTTTGACAAATATGACGTTTTTTAAACAATCGCAGTTTAACTTTTGTACTTTGTGTTCAGATTTTATAATGAGTGTGTATTGCGTCGCTAGAGTGGCACATGAAAACTGCCCACAGTTTCTAACCCACACAAACACGTTGCTGTGGTTGTCGTCTAACTCTCATGTTCATATGACTTGTAGTTTTTCTTAGTTCTGCTCAAACCTCTCATTCACTCCCATGTTAAAACTTTTAAAAAAGTGTCCTTTCTCTGTCAGTTCTCAGCTGTTTGTCACAGATGTAAATGTGGGAGTGGCTTAAAGCCTCCTGATGCTCACACCCCAAACATTTACTCTCTGTCATCAATATGACGACTTTAAAACATGCTGATTTCTCTGTTTTTCACCAGTTTTGGACAGTTAGAAACAGGTGTTTGGAAGGAGGAGGGGCATCAGGGAGGGGGAGGGGCTTTTAAAGGTTGATTTCACCTAAATCGTCAGCAAGAAGATTATTATTATTTATCTCTGTGTCAAGAATACTCTCCGCCCACACTGACCACATGATCGTTAGTCGTTGTTGTTTTTGTGTTTCAGTTAAAGTTGTGACGTCTGTTCTGACTCCGCCCTCATCTTCTGTCCCACAGGTAAATCAGGAATGTGCAGGTGTGGCTTAGCGAGGGTCACAGAGGTCAGTTCTCGTCCTCCTTTAACCGCCGTGCCTAATTACACCTGCAGGGGGCAGCACTGACATGTAATTACACCTGTTTTAAAACTGTCGGCTGTTTTTATGAAGTGAATGTGTCTTTTGTCCGTCTCCGTCCTCACAGGACGCGTCCCTACATTACTCCAGTCTGAGACACCTACACCAGCCCCGCCCCTTGGTCCGAGGGCAGACTCACCTGGTCGCAGAGGATGTCGTTTACTCGACGGTGAACGGTGGAAAAAACGTGATGGCATGACGTTTGGCTGCCACCTGCTGGTGACAGAGTGAATGACACCATGGTTCAGGCTGTAGTGACTTCTGGTGGTGAGAGTCATAACAACAAATGTAGTTAATCATAAAATGTGGAACTAAAATATTAATAAATGTTGTGACGTCATCTGTGACCACCTGTTTTCTCTTTGTAAAAGACCGTGTGACTGATAAAACACTTCATTATAGAGTATATACTTTGTATTTTCATAGTAGTTTGATAATTTAATTGCGTTTAAAAAGAATAAGTAATTGAAAGTATCATTATTATTTAATTATTATTTGCACAAACTCTGATCACTCATTTTTGATGTTGTTAATAATTTTGGTGAGACAGATAAAATCTTTAAGAGAGTAGCTGTGGCTGCACGCTGTTGAGGAAGTGAGGATGACGAGAGAGGGACGCACGCTTTTCTGACCGTGTTGTGTGAGAGGACAGGTATCGTGAGTTACAGTGCACGTGGAAAATAGATACTTTTTATTTTGTACCTTAGCAAATAAACCTGTGGAACCAACCATCTTGGAAAACACACTTTTTTCTTTGCTTTTGAACAACACTCATCAACTTCACTAGAAAATCTCCAGTGAAAAAAAACATGAATTTGTGTCACTTTATAAACCACTCTCTCACACACACACACTCACTCTCTCACACACACACACTCACTCTCACACACACACACACACACTCACTCTCTCACACACACACACTCCTCTCTCACACCCCACACACACACACTCACTCTCTCACACATACACTCACTCTCTCCCACACACACACACTCACTCTCCCACACACACACTCACTCTCTCACACACACACACACACACACTCTCTCTCACACACACACACACACACACTCACTCTCACACACACACACACACACTCACTCTCACACACACTCTCACACACACACACACTCACTCTCTCACACACACACCACACACACACACACTCACTCTCACACACACACACACACACACACTTTTTGAATCCATTTTGACGAGGAGAAATGAAGATATCTAAATCTCTATTTCTCTAGAGTCAAAACATTGTTTTGATGATGTCATAGGTTTTTCCTCCCACTCCACTCTGTAATAATTGGAGCAGATTGAGTCAAATGCTTCTTCAAAGTCTACAAAACAGTCACATTTTTTGATTTATTTGAGTGTAAATGTAGTCGGTGGTTCTCTGCCTGTCTGTCTGCCTGTCTGTCTGTCTGTCTGTTTTGTAATAACACGTTATGCCCCTCCTCGTGAACAGGCGCATTAGCATTAGCCTTAGCCTCCGCTCTTTCTCTCACATTCTCGTCCTTTAACCATTTTTTTCTTCTATTCGAACAAAAACAACCGTTTTACTTTCGTCATGCTCGAATCAAAGTGATGTTCACCTCAAACCACCGCCCCCCCCCCTTTGCTTAACTGTGATTGGCTCCTCTGTGTGTCAATCATACGTGTTCCCGCGCATCCCTGCCGTCGATTGGCTGAAGACACCTGTCAGTCACAAAATGGCTGCCGCATTGGGCCTAATCGTCTTTAAAGCCCACGAGCATCAGATGTGAGCTCCTCCCACTGGTCCTGGTTCGTGTCAATCACGCCGCTCTCCTTTCTCATTGGCTGTTTTGTCGTGAATGGGTGGTGACTTTCTGGAAAAAGTGAACGTTTCCTTGTTTTGTCAAACGCAAAGCTAAAGGGAGGAAGCACGGATAAACCGTGTGTGTGTTTGTGTGTTTGTGTGTTTGTGTGACCGCAAACGGTGATAAAACATCACTGTTTGCGTCAGAACACAGAGAATTTAGGTCGCGTTTGAAATGAAATCGCGGCTTTAGCGAACTCCGCTGCCCGGATGCTAAAGCTAGCGCTCTGTTAGCCGAACACGATGAGCGCGGAGCTTCTGTCGGAGCTGGACAACCGATTCTTCGCCGATAACCTGCTGACCAACGACGACTGGGGTGAGTGAGTCCGCTCCCAAAACCCGAGAAAAACACACAAATATCCGGTCAGTGTGACGCGGGTGTTTGGGAGGGTGTGTGTGGTTTGTGGAGGCACGAGGACATTTTCTGTCACTGAAAATTTTCAATTCACAATTTTATTTTTATTTAGTTATCATTTTCCCTTTTTTCTTAGTTTGAGTTGTTTTTTTCCACCCTTGGAATTGTAATTATAATTAAGTATTATTTCACTACAGCGAACAATTATTATCATAATCAACTCATCTGATGATTATTTTGTAGAAAAAAATTGATCTTTGTTTGTCAAACTCATGCATCATGGAAACCAGTTTCTGTCATTTTTCAGCTTCTTAAAAGTGAATATTTTCTGGTTTCTTTGCTCCATAAAACAAAGACATCAATGAAACTCATTCATTTTAGTTTGTGGACAAAAACAAAGACATTAGAGAACATCATCATGTCCGTGACAAACACTGATCAATATTTTCTGACATTTTATGAACCAAACGACTCATCCAGAAAATAGTGGACACATTGATTGATTATTTAAATACTGGTGAGTTGCAGACTTTTCATTCATCCATTCATTTGGGCGTCTTAAATGAGTTAGATAACGCTCAGACGTGTTTGGTGCTTTTCCACATCATAACTCATTTAGAGATTTGGTTGAAGTCAGACTTTTTGTCCGGGTGAGTCCGTCCTCCTTTATTGACTTTGCTGTCTCTGTCCCTGTCTCTATCCTCTGTCCTCAGATGCCTGCCTGTACCAGTGTGAGAACATGGAGGAGGGCGAGGACGCGGACTTCACCCGGGGCCTGAAATACGACACGTCGGTACGAGGCTGAGACAAAGTGCTGCAGATCCACTTTCACTTTGTGTCCCTCGTTCTCACAGAGGACATTTTCAGTGGTGACGTCGTCACTGACTCTGTTTACGTTTGAAAACTCATCACAATGATCACAACAGTTTTATTAATGTGTTTGTTTTCAAACCATCCAATCAGAGCTTTTCATCATGACTGTTGTTTATGTCCACACACACACACACACACAGACTAATCCAGTTATTTATGACTTTCAGTTTGACAATGACCTCGTCCTCACGCTAGATCCAGACAACCCTATGTCACCATGGCAACACCATGACAACAACCTGCTCAGAGGTACACATCAGATGACCGTGACACCCCTCACTGAGAATCTTTCCTTTTATCGAAGTCTTTTATTACAGGATTTATGTCTGTATGGTAAATATATATATATGTGTGTGTGTATATATGTATATATATGTATGTATATATACAGTATATACTGTCTATATATATATATATATATATATATATATATTTATGTGTATGTATATTTACATTGTACAACTGTTAAATAATCCTAGTTTTTCCCACTACGTTTGCTGTTTATCCCTCATTTTGTTTTTGAACTAACCCTTTAAAGAACTTTATGGAAGTAATTATTAGTGTCTTGTTTTCAGAGTTTGACGTCTCTGTCTCTCTCTCTGTCTCTCTCTGTCTCTGCAGTGGAGTCTCCGGTGGTCAAAGGTCAGATGTCCTTCTCTCGTCCACTACCAGAGGAAATGTGTATGTTTCTTTCTGTCTTTTTTTCATTTGTGGTGATTACATGACCATGCTCTGTTGTTTGTTTACTTGTTTATTGTTTGCGTTTAGTGCTTCAGGTGAAGGCGGAGCCTCTTTCTCCCGCGCCTTCGCTTGGATCAGACTGCTCTGTGTCTTCACCAGATCCTCAGGTGTGTGTGTGTGTGTGTGTGTGTGTGTGTGTGTGTGTGTGTGTGTGTGTGTGTGTGTGTGTGTGTGTGTGTGTGTGTGTGTGTGTGTGTGTGTGTGTGTGTGTCACAAATTACCCAGAATCCTCTGATGTGGCTGAAGGATGATTCACTCCTTTGTTTGCAAGCAGGTCACAGTTAAAGGTGAAAACCCACCCACTCCTCCCTACATGTATGGGGACATCTTGTCTCCGCCCCTTGGGTCCATGGAGGTAACCGTGGCGACGAGTGCGGTGCCCCCCCAACCACAGAAGGCGCTAATGCAGCCACTAACGACTCAGATACCAGCGGTCATCAGCGGATTACAGGCGCAGGCTACAGGTGAGCATTAGCTACAGTTAGCTACAGGTGAGCATTAGCTACAGGTGAGCGCTAGCTGCAGTTAGCTACAGTTAGCTACAGTTGAGTGTTACCTACAGTTAGCTACATGTGAGCGCTAGCCACAGTTAGCTACATGTGAGCGCTAGCCACAGTTAACTACAGGTGAAGGTTAACTACAGTTAGCTACAGTTGAGCATTAGCTACAGTTAGCTACAGGTGAACTTTAACTAGATTAGAGCAGCTGATGTAGCTCAAGTTAAAGTTGAATGTAACTGTGGCCCCTCCTCCTCTCTGTCCGTCAGTGTTGCCACGGTCGGCCACATTAAAGACGGGAACCATCCTCAGCCCCAAACCTCCCATCCAGCCCAGACCCATGTGTGTCACCTCCTTACCTGTCCCCCAGACCCCGGCACCGGCCAAGACCCTGATCCTGCAGGGGCTCCCAACCCTGGACCAGAACCGACCCGGTGAGAGACCGTTACCATAGAAACCTGTGTTTGTTCCACTGAGGTCATCAGTACTGAGGCTAATGCTAAAGCAGGGTGGCGGCGGGTCCTTAAAAAGTCTTAAAAAGTCGTCAATCAATTTTCCAAAAAATAAGGCCTTAAAAAGTATTAAATTGTCTTAAATTCAGATTGCATGGGTCTTAAATATTTGTGTGTCATGTCTGTTCTGTAGCCTATGCGCTGCGTTGTCTATGTTTATGTCAGAGCGTCAGTGTTGACAAATCTAGGGGACTTTTTCTGGTGTTATTGGAGACTTTTGCCGTTGACTGACGTGAAACACTTGTCACTCTGCAGTTATTGTACTCAACGTGCAGCGGTACTCTCCTCACTGTCTGTGATGTGACGTTGCTATAGAAACCACAGTGGTAAAGTTGTTTTTCCTCCTCCAGTCGTCTGCCTCGCTTCGGCTCCTGCCATCGTTAAAATGGAGCCCGTCTCTCCCAGCATCTCCTCGGCCCCGCCCACCAGCAAACCCATCGTCCCGGCAACCCCAACTTTACCGGGAAACAACGGTGGAGACATCGATGTGAGACTTTGCTCCTCCTCCTTCATAATGTCCTCCGTCTCATCCTTCTTCATCACCTCCTTCTTTTTCTCCTCCTCCTCCTGGTTGGTGTTGGTGCAGATGAAGGTGTTGAAGCGTCAGCAGAGGATGATAAAGAACAGAGAGTCAGCGTGTCAGTCCAGGAAGAAGAAGAAGGAGTATCTTCAGAACCTGGAGAGTCAGCTGAGAGAAGCTCAGCAGGAGAACGAGCGACTGCGTCGAGAGAACCAGGCGCTGAGGGAGAGACTGGCCGGGAAACAGGTGTGGTTTTTGACTTCACCTTTTATTTATCTTGTTTTATCGTGCGCGCGTGTGTGTGTGTCAAATTGCTGTGTCATCCTCAGGGCAGTGACTCAGCGAGTAACAAGAGAGCCGTGTGTGTCATGGCTCTTCTGCTCTTCATGACCTTCAGCTTCGGTCCAGTCAGGTACTGAACTCACACTGAGGGAACAACAACAACTATGTCATGTGACTCTGATGATGACGACGACGATGTCCTCGTCTCTGTCTCTGCAGCATCACAGACAGGAAGTTGTCCCCGGCTCCGCAGGACAGTGTGGTGTGGTACACGGGGCGACAGCTGCTGGAAATCGAACAGCAGCCGCCGCCGTCGCCACGGCAACCGCATCGGAGCAGGAGCACAGTGGAGGACGAGACAGAGGAGGACGCAGGAGGAGACACGGAGAGATACACTACTGAGTCATACCAGTTCAGGTCAGGCCACGCCCACATTGTCATACACGGTGTGTGTAACGTGTGTGTAACGTGTGTGTAACGTGTGTGTGTATTGTGTGTGTGTGTATAACGTTTGGGTGTGTGTGTGCTGCAGGAACCTCAGCGATGTCTTCAGTGACGTGAAGGACCTGGTTCTCCAGGACATCGATCGTTTCTTCACGTCGTCAGATTGTCGTCAGTTTAATCGCTCAGAGTCTCTGAGGTCAGTCACAGCCAATCACTGAGCTGCATTCATCAGTCACATGATCATCATTACAGCTGCTGTTTATGGTTAACTAACTTAAAGAGGACGTATTATACCCTATTTCCCCCATTAAAATAGTTCCCTGGTGTCCTAATGAACATGTCGGTGACATCATAGCAGTTCAATAACCCTGCTAAACCCGCCCCTTTCAGAACGCTCGGTTTTGTGCATGGTCCCTTTATATGCAAATGAGACACAGGCAAACACACACCCACTTCTTCCAGGGGGTGTATTGACGCTGGCACGCTCACGCTACCATGACAACAGTTGAATGTGAACCGTGGGAGAAACATGGCTGGTGGAGGAAACATTGTGGTTCAAAAAAATGAAAATTGATTTTTCTGATTTGTCCTCTTTACTGCGCTCACTCGCTCACCTCCTGTTCCCTCCCCTCATTCCTCTCCCCCTCCCTCCACGAGTTCTCTGACAATATCAACATGGCAGCGTGCACGGAAAACAGCGTGAGTGCCGTCACAGGAAGAGACGTCCGATACAAGGATCGAGCCGAACACTGTCCAACTGTAAATCAGTTAAAAACACTTAACAATCGTAAAAATGTGGGTTAATCTCCGACAATTACCAGGGAAATGTCTAAAATCTCAATATATAAGCGTCACACAGCTGCTGTATGTGAGGACGTACTGAACAAATATGTTTAATTAGGACGTGTCAGAATGGTCAGTTATGACCTCTATGTGACCTTTTCTTAACAATGTGTGTGTTTGTACGTCGCTGACTAAATACTGATGTGAAGTGGTGCGAACACACAAACACACGTTTGCTGACTTTATCCGGCACATTAGCTTCATATATAAAATCCTCTGTAAAACACTGTGCTCCACTGTGCAGCCACCAACAGCACACTTGTCCCTCCGCGTTGACATAATACCGCTCTTCCTCCCTCGCCTGCACTCTCGCAGGTGGAGCTAAGGTGGAGCTAAGGTGGAGCTAAGGTGGAGCTAAGGTGGAGCTCTCCAAGTGAACTTACTGGTGGGCGGTAACATTGGCGGTGAAATGCGCATGCTGCCGTCATAAGCGCAGGGAATTCAACATGGAGTGTTTTATGGCCTATACTTACACTAAGGGGGACCACGAAAACATGACTGAGTATTCTTTCTCCACACTTTGGCGACTGGTAGGGCCTCCAGAGTCCCAAATATAAGTATTGAAATGGTTAAAAAGTCGATTTTGCATAATATGTCCCCTTTAATCACTTTCTGTGTGTGTGTGTGTGTGTGTGTGTGTCTTCAGGTTAGCAGATGAGCTCAGAGGTTGGGTTCACCGACATCAGATCGACAGAAAAAAATCTGGAGGGAAACCAAAGATCGCTAAGAAAGCCAAGATCGCTCAGGTCAGGAGAACTCATGCTCCTCCTCTTCTCCTCCTCCTTCTCTTCACTTTCATAAATGGGCAGAGCTTGTATTATAGTAAACATTTGTTGTCGTTTTGCTGTTGTAGAAAACTCAGCTGAGGAAGACGAACTTCTCCAGATATTTACCCATTCAGTCGCACCGCTCTATTGAAAGGTAATGTGCGTGTGTGTGTGCGTGCGTCGTGCATGCGTGCGTGTGTGTCCTTTGACCTTGTGTGCTGGTCTTCTCTTCAGTCAGCTGCAGGTGCGTCCTGGTCCTGAGGTCACTTACAGCGACTTCCTGGACGCCATCGACCGCAGAGAGGACACGTTCTACGTCGTGTCTTTCAGACGAGTACGACCACAAACATACAAATAAATAGAAATGAATGAATGAATGAATGAATGAATGTATGTATGTATGTAATGCTTTTAAACAGCGGCCTCTGTCACCCCCTGCAGGATCACCTGCTGTTACCGGCCATCAGCCACAACAAAACCAGCAGACCCAAAATGTCTCTGGTGATGCCGGCCATGTCCGTCAACGGTGAGTTCTGGCCACGCCCCTTGCTGTGATGTCACACTGTCATACTTTAATGTTCATCAACTGTGTTTTCCTTTAGTCATAAACAGAAATATTATATTATTTATTATACTGCAGTTTTATTAAAGACAAATGAACTTTTTCTTTCGACGGTTTTTAAATTTATAAATTTTATACACGTTAATGTTTGTTTAAACTCCGCCCCTTGCCCCTCCCCCTGCAGAAAGTCTCTACAACGCGTCTCACGGCTATGAGATGATGATGCAAGTGGACTGCGAGGTCATGGACACTCGCATTGTCCCCATCAAGTCGTCCGCCGTGCCGCCGTCTCTGCGCGACGCCCCACCTCCTCCACCCTCCTCCTCCCACCACAACCATCACCACGGCAACAACACCTCGCTGCGAGGACGCCACCACCAGCAGCCGTCGTCCTCGCCGTCAGCTCAGCGGCAGCCGTTAGCGGCGCGGCGGCGGACGGCTGACTACTTCATCAGCCAATCAGAAGGAGTCTGAGGCAGTGTCACCATAGCAACCCGGAGACCAGGTTTTTTCTAGAAGACATCTCACTTGTGATTAGTTATAGGTTAAAATCTATATATATAAATTTTAAATTTAATTTAAATTTTATTAATAAATAATATATGAAAACATGGCACTGACTCACTGGGCTGACCTTTGACCTTTGATATGATGTCACCGGTTTGAACCACAGGTGGCGCCACACGCACATTCTGTTCAACTCAAATCATTTGAAAAATATTTTGTCTTTAAAAAAAAAATATGCGCTGTTTTCTGTGCTCTGACAGACGGGGGGCGCTAACGCATAATTACCCGACATCGTAATTATTATCGTTACTGAAAGAAGAAAAAGATCGCGTTCACTCGTGTTCGCGATGTTCATAAACCGGTTCTTTACGGCCCTCTTGTGAATGGAATCATGTACTGCATCATCACGTCTTCCCGTCTGCAATGATCGTTAATCCTGTCTCGTCTTCACTCTGCGAGTCAGTGCAGTGGGCGGGGCTTACTCACAGCCCTGAAAATAAGCGTCTTCAAAGTAATGTTCAAACAAACGTGAATCTGAAGTTTTCTATGTTTGTGTTCGTTGTCACAAAGGCGTCTGATGACGTCATTCAGTGACATCACTGACAGATTTGCGACGTTAAAAACACAAAAACACTTCACAAATTTGTGACGCAGCGAGATGTTTGTCTTTTAACTTCTTTTTGTTTATATTTAACGTGGATGTAAAAAATCTTTGACTGTAGATATTTGTTTGTTTTTGTACAAGAATAAAGACGGGAAAAATAAAGTTTCCAAAATAAAAGATTGCAATGTGAAAATGTTTCTTTTTAGCCTAAAATCAGATTTTTTTGACTTTTCCGTCCCCTCAGAACACGTTAAATGGACATTTCATCAAAAAAATTCTAAACTGTGGAAATGATCCTTTAACTGAACTGAGTAATGTCAATTTCTTCATTTATCTTTTTTTAATGTGTTTGTGACGCTGTGAAAAAAATTAACTATGGAAACATTTTTTTACTTTTTAAAAAGAAAAACTTTAAATTAATGGAAAAAAAGAAGCAGAGATAACATTTGATTTTGTAACATGACGCAGGTGCCGCCATGGCGACGCTACAAAGAAAATGTCTGTTATAATGATCATTATTATTCGTCATCTGTTTTTATAAAGTAAAGGAAACGATGTGTGAGTGACTATGAACCTTTTTTTAATCTGAATAAATAAAAACTGTAAATATGTGTTTGTTTTTTCTTCCCTTTGATAAAGATGAAATTATCTTAAAGTCACTGTTTCTTGTCACTTGCAGGATTAACAAAATAAAAGCATGAAACTTGTTTCCTGAATCTGTTTCCTGTGTTAAAGTCTACAACAAAGTAAACCACTCACTCTCCCACACCAAACCCCAGAGAGAAAATCAGTGATTTTTAACATCGCACACACAGGAGTTGTTGATCCACTGCTGCCTCCATCACTAAGTTCTAATGTCTTATTTTATAAAATTCGGCTTTTAAAAATCTTTGTTCAGATTGAGCTCAGTGAGACAAAGTGACCACACGAGGCAGCAGAGGACCAGCAGCTCCTGTGTTCCCAGAGCTAAAATCATGGATTTTCTCTGTGAAGTTTGGTGTGGGAGAATGAGTGTTTGTGTGTTTTCTGCCATAAACACTGACCTTGTCAGGACCAGTAGTCATCATGGAGACCAAACCCTGGTCCTCAGACCCGTCGCTGGACCTCAGTCATATGAAATGCATTGTCTACATAATCATATCATGTAGACAGTGACAACCAGGCTCATATTTGTAAGGTTTTAATGACAGAGAATGCAACATTAGTATTTATCAAGTCATTTATTTAGCTAATATGATCATATAAAATTCTAATTAAAGTAATTTTTTTAAGAGATCTGTGTCTCAAGTGGGGGGGTACAAGCACTCTTGGGGGCGGGGCGGCCCCCTATGGCCCACCCATAGCGACGGGTGTGCTGGTCCTCATGGTTAGTGATCACACTTTGTTTAGTTAGTGTGTGTGTGTGTGATGTTGGAGGAGGAGGTCAGGCTGTGGAGGAACAAAGAAGCAGGGACAATGGGTGGACAGATGTCCTCCCATTGTCCCAGTGTAAGGACATCTGCACACACACACGTTCACATATCAACAGTGAGCTTAGCATTAGCTCTTCACACTTCAGCATCAGCTGATTCATCAAAATAAACTGATGCTAAAGTTAGCGAGCAGCTAAAACCCACACACGTGTTATATTGTACTACTTTAAAGTAGTTATAAGTTGAGTTTTATAATATTACTTAAGTTCTGATATAAAGAAGTGTGAGAGTTAGGATGGAGCCATGGTGGCACAGTGGTACAGTGAGTTGTCTTTGAGGATTGTGGGTTCATGTCCCTGGCTCTGTAAGTGTATATTATAATATTATTTCATAATATATTTAAAATGTCCTTAAAAAATAAATACATTCTAAATGGAAAAAAAGTTAAAACCCGTTGTTAAAGAAAAGCTCGTCACGTGTTCATGACGTGTCTCTCTCTCCCCCTCTCTCTCTCTCTCTCACACACACACACACACACTCTGTGTCTCTCTCTCTGTTGTTGTTCAGCTCGACGCGGAGCTAACAGTAGCTCACAGCTAAGCTAACAGATGTCCTCTACTCTGTCCGGGCTCGACGATCATTAACCCCGTGTCCTCGGTGTCCGTTTGTCCCCTGTGCAGCTAGCTGCTGTTATCATGTCCCAGCTAAGCGCACAGTGTTATTGACATTAGCTCCGGCCGTTAGCCTCCACTCTGTTTACGTGTATGGACGGGTTAGCATGAGAGCTAATAGCGCAGTTAGCCGCTGTCGCGCACGGTGTTAATTTAACAAATGTCCCGTATTTTGTCCCCGGACATGTGTCTCCGTGTCCACACCGCGCAGTCCGGGACTCTCAGTCCGCACAGCTAGCATTAGCTGTTAGCTCGCAGGAGGCCGATGTCTTTGTTGTGTGACCAGCTCTGTTAGCAGGACAGTTAGCAGATGCTAGGCTAACCGGTTGTTTCGCGTAGCTTTTTTTTGTTACGTTCGCATTTCACATTTGTGGTCCTTAACATGCAGCTGTGACGTCACTGGTCATCACCCGGCATCATCACCATGGCCATGACGTCAGTGTACGTCATAAACTTGCTCGTTCTGTCAGGTGAGTCTGTGAGCCGAACGATGCTAATGCTAATGTTAGTGTTAGTTTTTAAAGGGAAACCAGTTTCACTTTAAATAGGTAAATGTGATGACGTCATATGCTTGAATCATAATCATATCTGACTGAGAGGAAGTTTGTTTCATGTGTGATTTATGGAGCTTTATATTTTATAAACTTTAGACTGTTTGCGAGGTTTTGTTTTAGCCCCAGACATAAAACCCTGATTATGATTTAATATAATTCTAGTATTTATATCCATCGTAAAGACTTACCTGGAGCAAGTGAAGAGAGCTGAAGCTTGTGGACTTATTTTAGGTTGGGAATGAGATCCAAGTGTTGTTACCTGTAAAGGAATCTGGCCCTTAATATCCCATTTAAGTAATGATTTGTTGCAATGCCAGGCTTTTGAGAATATCTTTGTAACTCATTCCCAACCTAAAAGCAAAAATAAAATGTCAATATTTAACAGAGGAGTCTGGTGGGTTTAGAGATCGTGACCACGTTCAGTGGTATTTCACTTCAGTGACTGAAGGACTGAACCATTCTGTCAACAAATTTTTTAAATGATTCACTTTCACCCAGAACAACTGCTTTACAAGAAAACCACAGTTTCACGCAGTCATGGAAAACAACGTGACTGACAGTGTGTCAAGTAGAACCTCCCTGCTCACGGCTTGTGCTCTGATGCTTTCCCAGGATTAGGAATGCACCAATATGAATATTTCGGCCGATACTGATATCCGATATTAATATGGCTGCTATGGTCGATAACCGATATCTAGCGATATCGATATGTTTTAAAAAAAGTTTCTGAGATGATGAAAGTTTCTACAGACTGAAAATCACTTTGCAAGTGTTGCATAATGCTTTTCGTGTATCTTCACACACACACACACACACATACGTCTTGCGTGACTGACACTGTCCCAAACAAATGCCGCATGGCCTCCCCCTCCTGACACACATACACAAACAGCAATTAGACGGGTATAAACATCGGTTGTTAAAATCGCCGCAGTTTTACTCATCAGGCCGATGTCGATATGTTTAAAAAAATGACGAACATCGGCCGATAACAATATTAATGCCGATATATCGTGCATCCCTACCCAGGATGCATTGCTGCCCCTCAGATGAGCGACAACGTCTACGTGTCGGGAATCTCCAGCGGTAAGGTCACGACCCCACATCACACACACATGATGGTGAGCTGACAGGAAACAGTGTCACTCTTTGTCTGTCTGTCTCTCTGTCTGTCTCTCTGTAGCGTGCAGTGATGTGGCCGAGCTCCTGCGAGCGTCCAGTGGCATCATCACCAGCCCGGGCTGGCCGTTCCAGTATCCTGCCAGACTCAACTGTAGCTGGAACATCAGAGCTCGACCTGGAGACACCATCACCATCAGGTTTTTAAAAACGCACCTCGAGTCATTCGTGTGTGTGTGTACTGTATATGTGTGTCGATGTGTGTGTGTGTGTGTGTATATATATATATATATATATATATATAAGTGCTGTCAAGAGATTAAAAAAATTGAGCGATGAATTAATTCTGTAATCTAAGTCTGTAATTAATTAATTTCTTTTTTAATCTCACCTAAACTTAATTTAAGGTTTAGGTAAGATTAAAAAAGAAATGAACCTAAACCTTACTTAGAAAAGCCCTCAACTTGAGGTATTTTCATTTAAATTCATTATTACATTACTGTGGCAGATCAAAAGATTGATATATAACAAATATAATATAATATAACAGTGGCTTTATAAAGTCATTTATTGTTTTGACAAACTCGAACAGATTTACATTCCACTGTGTTCAATTCAATTTCAATTTTATTTGTATAACGCCAAATCATAACGTGTTCTTTTGTCAAACTCCAAATAATTAGAAAATACAAATAAAATAAAGCAGGCTGTCGGTCACAGACGTGCTCAGTCCTTCTATCACTTATCCTTTATTAATGGTGCCGTCGGCGTTTTTTTTAAAAGGAAATGTTCCGTTCATTGGGTGGAGAACCCTCACTTGCTCTTCACCCTCCCTCCACGTCAGGGCCACAGATTTTATAAAAAATGGACTCGCATACAGAAACAGTAAAGTTAGAGATTAAAAATGAGATTAACGAGATTAAAAAACAAAACCTGCTAAATGTGACTGTAATTAACGCAATCATTTGACACCTGTCATATAGAAATATAGATATACGTCACAGAGCTAATGTATGTGTCCTCGGGCAGTTTCCAGGACTTTGACCTGCAGGGTTCACACCGCTGCTCCTCAGACTGGATGTCCATCAGCAGCTACAGGAGTCTGGACGGTCTGAGGGTGTGTGGCTCCTCCCTGCCTCCTCCGTACATCTCCTCCCAGGACCACGTCTGGATCCACTTCCACTCTGACGACATTTTGACGGGAAAAGGCTTCAGACTGTCCTATATCACAGGTGAGGACGCAGAGCACTGCTTATGTGTCCCGTCCCACCCCCCGACTGTCCTGAACAGCTGTCTCGTGGTTGCAGGTAAAGCGGAGGCGTCCAGCTGTGACGTGGACCAGTTCCACTGCTCTAACGGGAAGTGTGTCCCTGACTGGTGGCGCTGTAACTCCATGGACGAGTGTGGGGACAATTCAGACGAGGAGCTGTGTGTGGACTCGCCCTTCTCCTTCCAGCCCTGCAGCCTCAACCAGTTCCCCTGTCTGTCGCGCTACACCCGCATCTACACCTGCCTGCCCCACAGCCTGCGCTGCGACGGCAGCATCGACTGCCAGGTGACAGCTAGAGCCTGAACGCCACACGCCACCATTTACATTTAACCCTCTTTGTCTCACTGCGAGACAGACGTCTGTAAACCACTCACTCTCCCAGGAGCTGCTGCTCCTCTGCTGCCCCGTGTGGTCACTTTGTGTCACTGAGTGAAAATTTCAAACCCTGAAGTGACAAAATAAGACGTATGAACTCAGGGATGGAGGTAGCAGTGGATCAACAACTCCTGTGTGTGTGTGTGTGTGTGTGTGTGTGTGTGAGAAAACAACACACACACCTGGACTTTGGTGTGGGAGAGTGAGTGGTTGTTAGCCTCAGTGTTGATTTTGCGTTTCTCCTCCAGGATCTCGGCGATGAGATTGACTGTGACGTTCCCACCTGTGGAGAACAGTTGAGGAACTTCTACGGTTCCTTCACTTCTCCAAACTACCCCGACTTCTACCCTCCAGGAAGTAACTGCACCTGGCTGATCGACACCGGAGACCACAGAAAGGTGACCTCTGACCTCGTCCGTGTCCAGTGGACCTGGCAGACTCGTGGTTCCCGCTCGTCCTGAACTCCCTCCTCTCTCTTCCCGCAGGTGATCCTGAGGTTCACAGACTTTAAACTGGACGGGACGGGTTATGGCGACTACGTGAAAGTGTACGATGGTCTGGAGGAGAACCCTCGCCGTCTGCTTCGGGTGTTGACCGCCTTCGACTCCAGAGCTCCGGTGGCCGTGGTGTCGTCGTCCGGGCAGCTGCGCGTCCACTTCTACGCTGACAAGATCAACGCGGCCCGAGGCTTCAACGTCACCTACCAGGTCAGAACTGACCCGTGACTGGTCGGGATTGTCCAGGTTTTTAGTACCAGTTATTGTGTAACACCTATGTTCTTTAGGTGGAATGACTGGTTTGTGTAGGTCTCCTTCTGAGTTAAGGTGGATTTATTCTGTTTATTCATGTCATTCTGTGTTTTGTTTAGGTGTTAGCATGCTAATATTCGAAGACCGCTAGTGTGCTAGGAGCAAAGTTACCCTGATGTTTGTATTTAAGGTGGACTGGGTCTGTTTTAACCTATGTCTCTGTATGTAGTTTAGGTGGACTGGTTCTGTTTTTAACCCATGTCTGTGTCTGTATTTAAGGTGGACGGGTTCTGTTTTAACCTATGTCTCTGTATGTAGTTTAGGTGGACGGGTTCTGTTTTTAACCCATGTCTGTGTCTGTATTTAAGGTGGACGGGTTCTGTTTTAACCTATGTCTCTGTATGTAGTTTAGGTGGACGGGTTCTGTTTTTAACCCATGTCTGTGTCTGTATTTAAGGTGGACGGGTTCTGCCTCCCCTGGGAGGTTCCCTGTGGGGGAAACTGGGGCTGTTACACTGAGCAGCAGCGCTGTGACGGATACTGGCACTGTCCCAACGGTCGGGACGAGCTCAACTGTTCATCGTGTCAAGAGGACGAGTTCCCGTGTTCCAGGAACGGAGCATGTTACCCTCGATCGGACCGCTGCAACTATCAGAACCGCTGCCCTAACGGGTCTGATGAGAAGAACTGCTTTTTCTGCCAGCCTGGAAACTTCCACTGCAAGGTAAAATAAACCCAAACTAAAACGAGGACAAACACAGAGTCTGTGAGGAGTAATGTTACTGCAACCTTTGACCTCTGCAGAACAACCGCTGCGTGTTTGAGTCGTGGGTCTGCGACGCCCAGGACGACTGCGGCGACGGCAGCGACGAGGAGAGCTGCCCCGTCATCGTCCCCACCAGAGTCATCACTGCCGCTGTCATCGGCAGCCTGATCTGTGGCCTCCTGCTGGTCATCGCCCTCGGCTGCACCTGCAAACTCTACTCTCTGCGCATGTTTGAACGCAGGTGAGGACACAAAGACAGGTACTGCTGCCTCGTGTGGTCACTTTGTGTCACTGAGGATTTCAAACACTGAAGTCACGTTGATGTTAGTGATGGAGGCAGCAGTGGATCAACAACTCCTGAAATCACTGATTTTCTCTCTGGACTTTGGTGTGGGAGAGTGAGTGGTTTAACAGCATTCCCCCTCTGGTCTATGATTGGTCATTTCAGGTCCTTCGAGACACAGCTCTCCAGAGTAGAGGCGGAGCTCCTGAGGAGGGAAGCCCCGCCCTCTTATGGTCAGCTGATCGCCCAGGGCCTGATCCCGCCTGTGGAGGATTTCCCAGTGTGCTCTGGGAGTCAGGTAAAGATGTCAGATGTTGTTGGAGTGCCCCCTCTCTGCTGCTTCACACTCTGTAGACCAGACAGAATGTGATGAGTGTACCTTGTTTGTGTCTCCTCAGGCGTCCGTGCTTGAGAACCTGCGTCTGGCCGTTCGCTCGCAGCTCGGTTTCACCTCCCTCAGACTCCCCTCCTCCACTCGTCATAGCAACCTGTGGCACCGCCTCTTCACCTTCTCTCGGTCTCGGCGGTCGGGTTCTTTGGCTCTGGTCTCAGCTGATCTGGAGGACAGCGCTGGTTCTGGAAGCAGTGGGAGTTCCGGTTCAGACCTGCTGTCTCCGGACTCTGACGACACAGATACGGAGGGCGAGCGAGGGAGAGAGAGAGGCGTCGGTGCCGTGGGCGGGCCCGTGGCCCCGCTTCCCCAGAAGACCCCGCCCTCCACTGCTGTAGAGGCCGTCGTCTCCGTGACGACATCTGCGACCTCCATGACCCCGATACAGAGCAGAGACCGATGCCGTGACCGTCCCAGAGAAGCCCCACCTCCTTCCAGCCCCGTCACCCTGGCAACAACCAATCCAGATCCAGAATGCCAAATTGATACCTCAGAGCTCCAGGCCCCGCCCACCTCTGCCTTGCAGCGCCTCGCCCAGAACCTTCACCGCCTTGCCAGAAACCTGACCAGAACCAGTCAGAACCAGACATGGACCAATCACAGCCCACTGCGTCAGCTGGAGACGGGAAGACACGGGGCAGATGCTGGCGAGCGGCGAGGGAGCCGAGAGGACGAAGAAGACGTGGAGCTTCTCATCCCCGTGTCTGACTCCGACTCCTCCTCCTCGTCCTCATTGGTGGGTGACGTCCAACAGTTACTGCTAGAGCCACACCTCTCCTCAAACGTGGGCCAGGCCCCCCGCCATCACAGAGGAAACGGTAGTCGAGGAGGGCGTGACGGTCCGTGTGAACACTGTGGGATGGTCCACACGGCTCAGGTCCCCGACGTTTGCCTGGAGGCCACGGGCAAAACAGAGAGCAGTGACGACGAGCTGCTGCTGCTCTGCTAACACGCTAATGTTAGCTCACATGCTAACTGACACGACTACTGCTGATGTAACCTCATCCTTACAACATGCTAACGAATTTACACGAGTACTACATTGATCTAAAGTGTTCTAACATGCTAAGAGCAAAGGTACCTTGATGCTACACTACACATTCTGACAGAAAGCTAACATGCTAACATTTCATACTGAACAACAGCTAGCCACTATGCTAACATTTCATACTGGACAATGGCTAGCCACTATGCTAACATTTCATACTGGACTACAGCTAGCCACTATGCTAACATTTCATACTGGACAACGGCTAGCCACTATGCTAACATTTCATACTGGACAACGGCTAGTTAATATGCTAACATTTCATACTGGACAACAGCTAGCTAATATGCTAACATTTCATACTGGACAACAGCTAGCTAATGTGCTAACATTTAAGACCACACAGTAGCTAGCAAATATGCTAACATTTGAGACTGACAACCACTACGAAAGACCTGTTAGCATGTGTTAGCATGTTAGCCGACTGAAAACTGAGTCCTGACAGAATAAACGCCGTCCCCATGTCCCCCTGTTGGTCTGTCACAGGAAATGATGAGAGGGTCATGTGACTGATGGAGGTCGCTGACAACTGGTAGCTAATGAAAAGTACTAGCAGGCTAGTTTTATAGAAGTCTAAAAAATGATCTCAGCGCTAATGAGGAAGAAGAAGTCGTACGACGTGGTAAAACAGCGGTAACGCTGTGCTCGTACGCACATGCTGCTGCTTCTCTTCAAACATGGCGGGATAACGTGCGACTGATCTGCGACTGTGGAGACTTTGTTATCATCGGCCATCAAATCACAATCAAACACAGTTCAGATGTACAAGAGCGCCCTCCTGTGGTGGGAAAACAAACGCCATGTCGCCATCACTTTAGCAACATTAGCAACTTATGCTACGAAGGTTCTGCTAACTTCGGACTGACTCCACAGAACCAGCTGTGGGACACGCCCACTAGCAGGATTTATAGGGTTAGCGGTTTTCTCAGAAGAAAAGATGCTGCTAACAACTGGTGTTAGCATTAGCTGGTCTACCTCCATCAGTCATGTGACCCGAGCACTGAGTCTGATCCACTTCCTGTCTGAAAAAAAACATAGACTCAAACTAATGAAGTCTCTTTATGCATCTGAAAGGTCAAAGGTCAGGACTGGTGTTTACATTCTTCTGTCGGACCAGGAGGAGCCAATCAGATGTGACAGCTCTGTGCTCCGCCCTCCCTTAGAGTGAAGCCATGTGTATTTTCTGATCTTTGTTAGTTTTTTGGTACGCAGTGTGACTGTATATTTATTATTGTTATTATTATTATTATTATTGTTATAATTATTGATATGACGCGTTGTTGTTGTTGTTGTTGTTGTTGCCGTTTCTTTGTTGTTATTTCTGCATGATTCCAGTGGTTTGGTGTTAGTTTTTCTTTAAGTCTGTTAAATTAAAAAAGAAAAGAGAGATAAACTGCACTAAAGATTAAAATGTTACGTTTACGTTTGGTGACTCTTTATCTGTTATTGTTTTATTTTTAATTGAATCTACGATTTCCGTATTTTATGACCAAACTGATCAATGAATGGAGAAAAGAATCAGCAGATAATAAAATGAATCTTTAGTCTATTGTTAATAATGTTATTATTGTCAGTTTGAGTTCAGTTCAGCAGGTTTTTGCAGCTTTGGCTCCCTCTGCTGGTCTGACAGAGAACATCAAACATGACTTGAAGTTCCAGGACTGCGGTGAGTTACCATCTTTTTTTCCACTTAAATTTCTTTTGTTTTTGAATCATTTTGATCAGAACATAAAAAGTTTTATTTATGAATGAAACATTTAACTACTGTGTCTGTAGGTCTGCGTAGAACCCAGTAAATCACTGTGAAACCTAGTAGAGCTCAATAGAACCCTGTCTAAGTGTACTTCTGGTGTCACTGGTACAGAAACGGGTCAGAACCACAGATTGTTGGACACTTTTATTTTGTCACGTTCGTTAACGTTTCACGTGTTTTTCTTTTCATTGTTCCATGCAAAAACATAAAGACCCCGCCCCCTCTGTGTTCCTGCATCTCCATGGAAACCAGGCGTCACATTCAGTCTGTGCTTTGTGGACATGTCTCGAGCGGTCATGTGACTCATGAGGAGCCACTGTTATTGGCTGTCAGCTGGAGGTCACATGGTCCTCGCAGTGAGAAGGTCATTTCCTGTGCTGCTCCTCCTCCTCCTCACAGTGACATCATTGTGATGCTGTTACACATCGCTGTGATGTCATCATGCAGCATGCAACAGCAGAGTAGGATCATGGGACTTTTTTAAGGCCCCGCCCTGAAACAACATGTCCCTTCCTCCCTCTCCTTGACCATTGCTACGATGGTAAAAAGTTAGTCCCGCCTCCTGATGCTACGACTTGTTGCCCTCGGCTTCCTTATTTGTCAAAGGGGCCAGGGCGGGGTCGACCAATGAGGTGGCAGGAAACAGTTTAAACCAGCCAATCACCATGTTGGACAGGTCCAGGTCGTCCAACAGGATCTGAGCGGCACCCATGAAGGATTTATGATCCATCCTCCCGTAATCGCCCCACACGATGATCTGAGACCGGAAGACAAAGGTTAGGACATAGGAGAGATGATGACGTCTTTATCTGCGTCACGTGTCTTTATCTGCGTCACGTGTCTTTATCTCACTGTCACACAGAAAACTGAAGTTTGTGAACCACTCACTCTCCCACACCAAAGTCCATACAGTGTGTTAGTGCGTGTGTGTCTGTGTTAGTGTGTGTGTGTTAGTGTGTCTGTCTGTGTTAGTGTGTGTCTGTCTGTGTTAGTGTGTGTGTGTCTGTGTTAGTGTGTGTGTCTGTCTGTGTTGTGTGTGTGTGTGTGTGTGTGTGTGTGTGTGTCTGTGTTAGTGTGTTGTGTGTGTCTGTGTTTGTGTGTGTGTGTTAGTGTGTTGTGTGTGTGTGTCTGTGTTAGTGTGTGTGTGTGTCTGTGTTAGTGTGTTGTGTGTGTGTCTGTGTTAGTGTGTTGTGTCTGTCTGTCTGTCTGTGTGTGTTGTGTGTGTGTGTGTTAGTGTGTTAGTGTGTGTCTGTCTGTGTTAGTGTGTCTGTCTGTCTGTGTGTGTGTGTGTCTGTCTGTGTTAGTGTGTGTCTGTCTGTGTCTGTGTGTGTCTGTCTGTGTTAGTGTGTGTGTGTGTCTGTCTGTCAGTGTGTTGTGTGTGTTTGTGTGTGTGTGTGTGTGTGTGTGTGTCTGTCTGTTAGTGTGTGTCTGTCTGTCTGTGTGTGTGTCTGTGTTAGTGTGTTAGTGTGTGTCTGTCTGTGTTAGTGTCTGTCTGTCTGTGTTAGTGTGTGTGTCTGTCTGTGTCTGTCTGTGTTAGTGTGTGTTGTGTGTGTGTTGTGTGTGTCTGTCTGTGTTAGTGTGTGTGTGTGTGTTAGTGTGTTGTGTGTGTTTGTCTGTGTTAGTGTGTTGTGTGTGTGTCTGTCTCTGTTAGTGTGTGTCTGTTTGTGTTAGTGTGTGTCTGTCTGTCTGTGTTAGTGTGTTGTGTGTCTGCGTTAGTGTGTTACTGTGTGTCTGTGTGTGTGTGTGTGTGTTAGTGTGTCTGTCTGTGTTAGTGTGTGTTAGTGTGTGTGTGTGTTAGTGTGTTAGTGTCTGTCTGTCTGTGTTAGTGTGTGTGTCTGTCTGTGTTAGTGTCTGTCTGTCTGTGTTAGTGTGTGTGTGTCTGTCTGTGTTAGTGTCTGTCTGTCTGTGTTAGTGTGTGTTAGTGCGTGTGTGTGTGTGTGTGTGTTACCTGCAGTACTTTACCCTCTGGACTTTCTTCAAACTGCAGTTGTTGTTGATAAAGTGGATCCAGAGTTTTTCTCGCCAGACGAGTTCTTCTCTTCAACACACACTTCCCATTGTCCATGAGATACACCTTCACGTATGGCGCTGCACGCACGCACACACGCACACACACACACACACACACGAGTACTGTGCAGTAGTGTGTAGTATTGCGCAGTATTCTGCGTAGTACATTGTAGTATTTGTACCTGGAGTATTTTTGTTGCCTTGTTTACCCACGAGCCCTCGAGCTCGAATCACCTCCACGTCCAGACGCTCCTTCCTGTAAACCATCCCGATCTGGATGTCACCTGACCAACAAACAGCCAATCACATCATCACAGAAACACCCTGACCCGTAACCCTGTATTCATAAATAAAAGCATTGAATAAAAATGATTAAAGCTTCGATTGGTCATTACCCATGGGGGGTGTGGCCAAAGTCTGCCGTCCAGCTAGCTGGGCGGGGCCTAGTCCTTCCAGGAAGCCAGTAAATTGTTGATCTGATGCTAATTTCACTCCTGGAAAAATGAGCCTGAAGTGAAGGAGAGAGAGAGACGATGAACATAAACAAAGATGGAGAGAGAGGAGAAGTCTGGAAGACTCGTGTGATCGTACGCTCCAGGTTTGGGGTCCTCAGCGTCCGGGTCACGACTCGGTTGTCGAGTAAAGCGAGACTTAAACTCCACGGCCAAACCGGTTTCTACGCTTCTCTGGACAGGAAGTCGGATCACTTTCTTCTTCTTCTCTTCCTCTGGACAGACAGAGAAGATTCAAAGACCTGCCTGCAGAGGACCGCGACACTGTAACGTGACTCTACTGACCCTCGGGGTTGAGCTGCGACGCGCTCTGACTCTTCTTCCCCAGCCCGACCATCCCCATCATCTTCGCTCCAAAACTTGAGCGTCTTTTCTTGTCGTCGTCATCGTCGTCGTTTCTCCCCAACGAACAAATCTCACCGCCGACACTCGACGACTTCATGAGAGGAGCTCCGGACGCCGCTGCCGGCCTGCAGGGGAAGGGGGAAAATCAAGCACACCTGTCAATCACCTGAGGAGGGGGAGGGGCATAGACAACCACACCTGTCAATCACTAAAGAGGAGGGTGGGGCACAGGAGATGGGGCAGAAAAACTGGGCGACGGCATCCTGTTGCTATGACGATTGATGTGACTCCGCCCTGTTCATGAATCGCTCTCTTACTTTGAAGGCTCCTCCTCCTCCACCTCTCCCTCCTCTGCTGATTCGCTCTTCTGCAGCAAGGCTCCACCCCCTGCTGCGACTTCTGGTGCTCTCTCTGACCCAGCCCCCAACTCCATTGATTGACCGTCTAGAGCCTCCGCCCGACTTTCTCAGCCAATGAGAGAACAGGAGCATGCAGACACAAACATGCAGGAAGAGTCATGCTAACACGCTAACAGAAGAAATCAAACTTAAATCTCAGCTTAGTACTAGCAGCTAAAAACTAGCATTAACAACCGCGACATCCCACTGTCTCACTGAAGCTCCGCCCCTTAATGCTCCACTCTGATTGGTCCGTGGTCTCACCTGATCCTGCGGACAGAGTGAGTGTCGGAGGCGTTGGACATGGCGGACACATCGCTGACGTCACTGTCTGACGACTTGAAGGACAGACTGTCCCTCATCTGGACACACAGGGGACAAGTGAGTATCATGTTTGACATCATCAGTGATGTCACCGTTTTCTGAAGTTTCTAATGTATTTACCTTTAATGGATCCTTCATCACACCTGCAGAGACGAGAGCACAGTCGGTTACAATGCTCTGGACACCGGGGGGCGCTGATATCACGTCACGGTTTTAACCTCAGTTAACCTTTCACCTTTCATTAACTGTGTAAATGTAGCCTCTGAAGGAGGCGGAATCAAAACTGTGACATCGTCTTTCTACGCTGCATCACCTCCGGGTTGACAAACGTAGCAACACGGTACATGCTAATTAGCATTCACAACTGAACAGAAGTGAAATTTTTTTTTAAATGATGTTTTTACAAGCGGACAAAAACATCGCAAAGTTACGATCAAACGGGAAATTCTTAAAACAACATAGTTGAACCAGAATCCGAACCAGAACCTTAACACCAAGAGTTTGTGACAGAAGTGATTCACACGTTAATTTTTCACTTTTTTTTATACTTTGATTTGTCATTTTTTAATGAATTCGTATAATTAAATGGAGAGGATGAATGGATGAACAGATGGATGTGTGACTCTACGTCAGAGGCAGAAAATCACAGACTCCACCTACAACCAGGTCACATGATCTACAGACTGCCTGTCTACAGGTGGGTGTGGCTACCACGTGGTACTTTACCATTGGCTTTGGTCAGCTGGTCCTCCCATGTGACCTCTGCATCATGGCAGACAGAGAGAGGTTAAAGGTCAATGGTCCCTGTGTTCATCCACACACACACACACACACACGTGACCACCAGCTAACAAGCTAACAGGCTAACTTGCCTTTCCTGGTGCCTCCAGGTGTCGCCGAGCGTCTGTCGGCCTCTGACGTGGACGGATATGAGGACATCGGCATGACGTGACAAAGGTGAACACATGAATGAATGAATGAATGATGCAGAATCCAAATGTGACTGATCTACTGGTCGGCACATATACACACCTGGAGTCTGTGGGGGCGGGGCTGGTGAGGGGACAGGTACTGAAGTAGATGTAGGGGGCAGAGCCTGTTCAACAGATGGTTGTGATTGGACTACAGGAGCTGGGGGCGTGGCTTGTGTGACTGTTGGGGTTGGGGGTGTGGCTGGTGCAAGAGCTGGGGATGGGGCTTGGACAGGACGTGGGGGCAGGGCCTCCGGGAGCTGGGGGTGGGACTTGGACAGGATGTGGGGGCAGGGCCTCCACAGGTGCAGGAGCTGGTGGTGGGGCTTGGACAGGACGTGGGGGCAGGGCCTCCACAGGTTCAGGATGTGGGTGTGGCAGGTGAGGCTGTGTAGGGGGGGCTTGTATTCGTATAACGGGAGGTGTCTGGGGATTTGCAAGAGGAGGGTTTTTTTTGTGGACAGGGGGAGGGGCTGAAGTTGATGCTTCCATGATGGGTGTCGTCAAGACTGAGAGTGAAAGGTTTTGGAGAAGATGAAAAAGAAAACAGACAATGAAGTGATGATGAACGAACACATGACTACTTTGTGGACAGTATCTCTGAACATGGAGTCTCCTCCCTCACCTGGCTGCAGGGGCGGCGCCTGATCCCCATTCCATGTGAGATACCTGTTCAAAACCCGACCTAAACCCAAACTGAACCTGATTCATAGTTTCTGTGTTTCCTTAAACTGTGACCAGGGTTCACATAGTAGCATGTTAGATATGCTAATATGCTACAAAGCTAACAGAGTTCAGAGCAGTCCCTGTGTCCACGTAAGAGACACGATGGACAGAACCTCCGTCTTCTGTTGATTGTGTGATTGTGATTGATTGCGTTGAATAAACGCGCTTTGTCACTCGAAACAGACAAAAGTTTACAGTGACCTCTGCTGGTCAGCTGCTCACATGACAAACAAACTTACTTCTGTCTAATGTTGGCTTGCGTGGGACGACAGGCAGTTGGCGTGCTTGGCGGTTAAAGACCGGTGTCCCCGATGGACTCGTCTGCGCTGATCCACCGGGAGGATTCGCTCTGTTGGACAAAACCAGGGACTCAGAGGTCAGAGGTCAGTTTATAGATACATTTACAGCATGACAAAAAGAATGAAACAAAGAAACAAAAACAAGGCGGCATGCTGTCAAAAAAAAGAACAAGTTTAGAAATAATGGTTAGTAAAAACAAAGCAGCAAAACAAAAATCATGTGATGTCACAGGAAACAGGGGGTGCGGTTAAAATAAAGACGACATGCTTTGAAGAGAGAGAACAAAGATGACGCTGGTTTCAAATTGGTCGGCTCTCGGTCACCTCGTACGGGCGGGTGAGGGAGGGGCGGAGCGTCCAGACCTCAGGTGAGCGGAGTCGGCTCGGTCCGTGGAGTGTGAGCGTGTGTAGACCGGACGCTCCACCATCGCACGCTGGTCTGCCGACCGAGAGCGGCTGTAGTAATCCCGCCGGTCCATGCCTCGGCTGTACCTGCGCATCACCATAACAACAGTCACCCACCCTCACCATGGCAACCACTGCACCTGTGGGAGGGGTCCATTAGTCACATCTCCGTGACAACCACACAGCTGTCAAGGGACCAACTGGTCACACCTGTGGAGCGGCGTGAGGCAGGTAACAGGAAGTGTCAAGAGTGGAAAACATGTCCCAGAATGCCTCAGTGTGTCTTTTCAGCAGCACCTGAAAACTAAACCACTACATCTGTCCATCTGTCCTTTACCTGAGCACTTCCTCATCATAGGTGTTGGGTTCGTAGGGAAAGTCTGGGATGAAGTCCTGACTGAAGAACAGAAAGACATCATAACTCCAGAACCTGGTCTACACACTACATTACCCATAAACCCCAGAGCTCACCTGTAGTCCTCACAGCTCCCATTCATCATGTGGTTAGTCCACAGTGTGTGGTTTGGACCGTTAAAATATCTTAAGACACAAACGGACACATGGAGGTGAGGCCGTGGTTCTACTGATTCTACTGATTCTACTGATTCTACTGGTTCTACTGGTTCTACTGGTCTTACTGTACCTGCTGCTGTCGTCGAGGGAGTTGGCAACGGACATTCTCCTCAGTGACCTCCTGGACATCCAGAGACACACAGTCAGACACCACTGTACCACAACCAGGGACAGAACCCAGACTAAACCAGTAAACCAGGGACAGAACCCAGACTAAACCAGTAAACCAGGGACAGAACCCAGAATAAACCAGTAAACCAGGGACAGAACCCAGACTAAACCAGGGACGGAACCCAGACCTGTAGTATCCACTAATTGACAAGTACTAAATGAATACCACAACCAGTACAAATACTTAACCTGTAACTAACCATCACTGAACCAGATGTTCTGCGACTACAAACACCAAAACTAGTACTACGTTTGATTAGTTCAGCAGCTGCGGGGGCGGGGTTTACTTCACTGATTGGGTGTTTTGTTACATATGGATTTAACTTGAACATATGTTTGCTAAACATCAGATGACCCAGGCCAGGTGTTGTTGCCATGGTTACCTCTCCAGGCTGCTGTACTGGCCGGCGTCAGATTGCGCTCGGCCCAGTTTGGAGCCTCTTAAGAGCCGCACGGCATCTTCCCGGTACAACGGGTACAGGGGGTTCCCGCTGTCATCCACGGGTCAGAGGTCAACAGATGTCAAAGGTCAGAGGTGAAGACAGTGACAGTGAGTAAGATGAAGCCGAGTGGCTGTTCAGACTGAGCGTTTCGTGGCGGTCGTTACCTTTGAGGAGGCGGTTGACTCGGCGACCTCATCCGGGACAAACTGGATCGAGGGCTATGATTGGACGACATCACCTGCTCTGGCACTGAGAGTGTGGAGCTGTGGTAGTCCCGCCCATTCTGTCTGTAGTCTGCACCAAAGGAAGAGGAGGAGTCAAACAGTTCAGGTCTGCTGCTCAGACACCTGAACAGTGAGCTGCATATGTTGCAGTGCATGATGGGACATGGAGTTCACCTGAAATCACCCCGATGCCGTCTTCACAGTCGTAATCAGAAAACTCACTGTCACTGATCCTCTGAGACCCTGGAGAGGGAGAGAGGGAGGGAGGGAGGGTGAGCGAAAGAGAGAGAGAGAGGATATTTCAACATGTAAGCTCCTCCTCTATAATCTGACTCACAAACAGAAACCAGGGAAATAAGAAACACGTCAACATTTAAATGACACTTTCACATTTCAACATCAAACTTTGCCCAAAACCTTTCAATAATTCATTAAAGGTGTCCTCAGAACCCTGGTCCTGCAGCTATATCTACCACTCAAAGATCCTGTCTGCTTGGAGACCATAAGAACCACCTTTGGGTAACTTTAAAATCGTCGTGACAAGTTCTGGTGTCTTCACAGATTTAAGTTTTCACAGTCCAAGAAAAGGATTTACCACAAGAACCTGTGAAAATCAGTGGCCCTTAGACTCCTTCAAAGTCCCGGAGATCCATGTCAATCCTCAGATTATTGAGACAAAAATGGTTTATTGTATAACAATTTAAGAATTCACTAGAACACATTTGCAGGGTTCTCACAATCACACCAATCCTTTAGGGACAAACTGAACCCATACGTATTAAAGATCTGTCCATTCCTTTCAGTACAATAGAAAACCTCTGAAGGACACTTTACTCAACTAGAACTATTTCAAAAACCTCTCAATAGTCCTGGGATTGCCTTAAAAACATCAGAAAACCCCTCAAGGAACTTAAGAACTTTGCCCCTCTGATTACCAGGTTCGTGTGATGCCCTTTAACCCAGTTAAGAACACTGAGGATTCATCAAAGAAACCTTTTAAAGACAGATGGGTTAGATGGATGTCGGCCTCACACATTTCTAAATCATAGATGAAGGACATCGAGAACCCACACAGAATATCTTCCTGAAATCTTCAAACGAAATGACTCCAGCAGCTCCAGAACCTTGTGAAGACCACGTAAAGAACCACAACCTTGTTATCTTAGCATCACATGGGGAAAAGCCGTGGGTGTAAGAATTAGCTCCAAAACAAACACAAAACTGTTTTTACCTGAGTTATAGTAAGAGCCTTTGTCTGGCAAAGCATCATGGGAGAAAAGTAAAACAAAATCAACAAAAAAAACAGAATAAACTTAAAGAACAGATGGCGCGTTAAAAGTCGCTGTTTTAGAAATCATGAGTGTGTTTTCTCACTCTGAAGCCTCCTGCTGGTCTGACTGGGTTCATGCTGCAGTCCTCTCCTCTGCAGGTAGGGGGAGGCGATTGGTAGTGGCAGAGAGGAAACATCATGACGCTGCAGTTTGTACCAATGAGGCTGATCATCCAGCAGAGCCGACTCCAGTTCTATCAGAACCTGCACAGAGACGGAGACAGAACGTCAACCTGACGGTCCAGGCCACTTCCTGTTTCTTGGATGTTCTCCGCGAGTTCTGACCTCGCCCAGGAACTGGCTCTCCTCCTCTCGGACCCGGGCCTGATCCCAGACTGTAAGCTCCAACATTCGCTCTCTGAACTCCCGCCGGTGGACCGGGGAGTACATGAAGGTTTGATTCCAGCGAGGTTCCACCGACTTTTTTACCGTCTTTGTCCGCCGCTTACTCTTATCACTACAAGGATTGGAGTGGACCATTAACAGCCAATCATGGAGCAGATCAGATGTTCTACAGCAAAACCACATGGAGCCTGAATGGTTCATTTTACTTTGTACCTTCTGTCCGGCAGGAAGTAAATCTTGACGTAAGGGTTCCTGGGTCGACCATCATCTTGAGGAGGAAGTTCTTTGGCTCCAAGAACTGTAACGATCAGCTGATGACCAACTTTATCGTACCAGAGCTTCACCTGGAGATTTTAAATCACAACAGCGTCAAGAGCAGAACCGACAACAAGAACGAGCTGGAACCACAGAACATCAGATGAACTCCACAGAACCCTAATAGACGCCAAGAAATTTGATGTCAAGATACTAAACAGATCATTGGACTAAAGACTATAACCAAACGACAGGATGTTTCTACAGTTTACCTGAATCCGAGGAACCAGAGGACGCCTGCCCTGAATCTGAAACATATCACCATCGAGGTGGCTGTTAACTGACAGCTGATTGGCTCAGGGCTGTTATGGCACTGCAGTGCATCCTGGGTAAGCTTACCGAGACTTGTCCGGACAGGACGCTGGGGCTCACGGGAGATGTGACCGAGATGGATGGACCGACTTTCTGAGAGTCGAAGGAGCTGGAACCTGAAAACAGAGAACCTGGAGTTCATGGACCAGAAGCATCTCGGGTCACATGGTCTGATGGTCTGATGGTGCGAGTGTGTGTGTGTGTGTGTGTGTGTGTGAGACTTACTGGAGTCCAGTTGGACGTGACTGTCTGCTGCTCTGGAAACATCTCTGAAGAACAAACATGACAAACAGACCAGAACATGAGTTTTAAAGGACAACAGAAACAAAACCACGTCAAACGTTTTCGCTCTGTGTTGCATTTAAGGACCGTCGTGAACTCCGGACCCTGAACATGAATGTGCTGCGTTCAAATGTTGTTGTTATCATGTTCATTTGAACCTGAATCTGAGTCTGACTCTACTGAATTATTCAATGCTAAATTATGACATTTTTCAGCAAATGTTGGTGAGGTTCTATCTATTTAGTAAACATTTTTAAACCCTTACGATAAAAATAAAAACTCTTGTGAGAACAGGTCAACATCGCATTACAGTAAACAAACACAGTCCATTTATGCTTGAAGACTTTCTGGATCAACGTCTAAAGAAAGTTTCAGGCAAAGAACGAGATAAGACTCCTCTCTAGAACGAGTCACGTGATGCATTCGTATGTCCCGTCAGGATTTCGCTAGAGCTAAAAGAGCTTTCTTTGGACGTTAATCCAGAAAGTCTTCAACCAATCAGGTGTGTTGGACTTGTTACAGCCATCGTATGTTCGAGCAGAACTCGTAATCACGGCGTACATCATCGTATTCAGGACATTCTGAACTCTGAGCTTTAGAGTTTAGCAGTGGGTCGGTACTTTCTGGTACTTTATCTGTCCAGTTCATTATTATGGTCCAGAATAATAATTTCCCATGATGCATTACCTGCTGTTCCATCTATCCAAAAATTTTCTTAAAGTCATGATCAACCAAAACTACAAAAATCATGACCTTTGACCTACCCAATGGGTCGTGAGACCACTAGCTCCACCTGTGGTTCTGCTTTTGACTCCAGGATGATGTTATAGACTTCGTTAAACGTGGCTCCCTGAAGAACCCGACCGTTCCATTCCAGAACCTGATCACCTGAACCACAGAGAAGGAACATGTGATACAGTCAGTTGTGTTTCCTCTGTCAGATTACATTACATGTCATTTAGCAGACACTTCTATCCAAAGTGACTTACAATAAGTGCATTTAAACATTTGGATACAAACAAGAGCTTGAAGTAAGTAAGAGCTTCAAGTAAGCCAAACTATGAAGTGCTTGTCATAAGTGCGACGTATAAGCAAGTGGTTTTTTTTGTCGTTGTCTTAGTCGAGGTAGAGTCAGAGGAAATGTGTTTTTAGTCGGCGGCGGAAGAAGTGGAGGCTTTCCACTGTCCGGATGTCGATGGGGAGCTCGTTCCACCATTTGGGAGCGAACAGTCTAGAGTTCTGTGAATGCCTCTGCGATCCTCTCAGTTAGGGGGAAGCAGTCCGGTCAGTCCAGGTCAGTCTGGTTAGTCTGGTCAATCCAGATCAGTCTGGTCAGTCCAGGTCAGTCCAGTCCAGGTCCAGGCAGTCTGGTCAGTCTAGTCGGTCTGGTCAGTCTGGTCAGTCAAGGTCAGTCCAAGTCAGTCTGGTTAGTCCAGGTCAGTCCGGTTAGTCCAGGTCAGTCTGGTCAGTCCAGGTCAGTCTAGTTAGTTCAGGTCAGTCTGGTCAGTCAAGTCCAGGCCAGTCTGGTTAGTCCGGTCAGTCCAGGTCAATCCGGTGTGTTTACCTGGTCTCAGGTGTCCCACTGTGTCTGCCAGACTTCCTCTCTTCACCTTGGTGATGAACGCACAGAGACGACCTGAATCCGTCATCTTCCCCCCGACAACCTGAGAAAAAAACGACGCCTGTGAACAAGGCACTAAAGCTTGAAGCCTGAGGTCAGAGGTCAATAAAAACAGGAAGTGTGACATCATCACCTTGAGTCCGAGCAGCGCTCCCGTATCCGCGGGAACCGTTCCATCCTTCATCCTCTTGTTCAGCAAAATTCGACCGATGAGACGCTCGCCGTCCTTGGACGGTTGCCATGTGACTGGATGCTGAGGAGTCATGGAGTAAATAAATACATGTGGTTGCTTAGCAACGGCAAAGAAAACAACAAACCTCATCAGCTCAGTCTTACCATGGACATGGACCCAGGCTCACTATGCCAGGAACCATGATCCCACCAATGGCTGTCCATGTCTCCTAGCAACCAGACATCCAAGAGGAGAGAGTAGAGGTCAGAGGTCACACATGATGAAGAGCAGGTTTGAACGTTTTTATGCAAAACACATGAGGTGATAAACGTTTATCTCACTGTGAAACTGAAGAATGTTCTTAAAGATATTGTAGATTTTTTTCATCTAAATCAGTTTTTTGTATTTCCACCGTGTTTCTTGCTAGTTCTTAGCAGCAGGGGGCGCTGCCTTAGAAACATCATTAACAAGCTGCACGAGTGAAGCCACCAATGAAAATCAAAACGGTATTTCCCATCATGCAACACTGTGGCTTCTAGGGAGGGAGGGGCTCTGGTGCCGGGGTCTGAACCTTCCACCAAACACCGTCTGTAAGCTGTCAAATCAGCTTTACACACTCTCACACTTCTGAGTCAATGCCATGGAGGAGGGGGAAGAGGAGGAGGAGGAGGTGAACCTGAAGCTCCTCCTCCTTGCTGTATCTGTATCTGCTCTGTAACAAGATCAGTCAAACAGTCAAAGTTGTGACTAAATCTACCCTCTGTGATTTCTTTGTTAGCTTCCCTTTCACTGTTAGCTCAGAGATGCTAACTGAAGTCCAGGTGCATTTACAGCAAACATGAGACAGACATGTTCTTCCTGACATATCAGAGACAGACAGGTTCTTCCTGAAGTATCTTCCCGGCTACTATGAACGTTATTAGCCGCATTAGCAGCATTAGCAGCGTGGTCGCCTGTGGTTTACCTGAGCAGCAGCTGGAGGAGCATTTAGCTTGGCAGTCTAACTAGACACCTATGCTGTTCAGCAGGTAGGGGGCGACATCGCACTCTTTGCTACTACTTCATCCTCCTTGTCTTCTACCTTTCAACAAGATCAGTTGCAAATCAAACAGATCTCCAAGAAATCCAGTGAAACACCAGGAAGTCTCTCAGAACTCCGGATCAGTAGTGATCCAGCAGTTGTGTTGACATTGCCAGATGCTCCCTGACATGTTGTCGTCTGCTTGGGTCAACAGTTGCGTTGCCTCTGTCCAACTATTCCTGTGTCTTCAGTGACTCCTGAGGTCATCTGATAATCCACACTCTCCTCTTTTAATCCAATTGAACAGAAGTAGAGATGGTGACGCTGTGGCTCAGCAGCAGAAGAACAGCCAGACAAGATTTCTCAAAGCCAGACCACACCAGTACACTAAGATTCAGTCCAGGTCCAGTGTGGGTTTGAAGGAAGGACTCCAGGTTTTTGTTGAAGAGCATGTGCGTTCAGGTTGGTGGCGGCTGCGACTCTGAGCTGCACTGTCACCTCCAGACCTAAGGGGAGGAGCTTACAACCCCAGAGCCAATCAGAGCCCATCACCTCTGATCAGGTGACTTCTGGTCTAATGACACGGAGACGGCAGAACGACTCATCAGCATGACACCAAATCTAACTGAGATCCAAACAGAACTAAGCCTCAAACAGAACTAAAATCCAAACAGAACTAGGCCTCGAACAGAACTAAGCCTCAAACAGAACTAAGCCTCAAACAGAACTAAGACCCAAACAGAACTAAAATCCAAACAGAACTAAGCCTCAAACAGAACTAATCCCAAACAGAACTAAGACCCAAACAGAACTAAAATCCAAACAGAACTAAGCCTCAAACAGAACTAATCCCCAAACAGAACTAAGACCCAAACAGAACTAAGACCCAAACCTCAAACAGAACTAAGCCTCAAACAGAACTAAGCCTCAAACAGAACTCCAAACAGAACTAAAAACAGAACTAACAGAACTAATCCCCAAACAGAACTAAGACCCAAACAGAACTAAGCCCCAAACAGAACTAAGATCCAAACAGAAAGATCTAAACAGAACTCAGATCCAAACAGGACTAAGACCCAAACAGAACTAAGATCTAAACAGAACTTAGACCCAAACAAAATTAAGACCCACACAGAACCAACTAGACCCAAACAGAACTAAGCCCCAAACAGAACTAAGATCCAAACAGAACTAAGACCCAAACAGAGCTAAGATCTAAATAGAACTTAGACCCAAACAAAACTAAGACCCACACAGAACCAAATAGACCCAAACAGGACTGAGATCCAAACAGAACTAAGATGACCCAAATAGGACTAAAACCCAAACAGAACTAAGACCCAAACAGAACTAAGCCTCAAACAGAACTAAGACCCAAACAGAACTAAATCCAAACAGAACTAAGCCTCAAACAGAACTAAGCCCCAAACAAGAGAACTAAAATCCAAACAGAACTAAGCCTCAAACAGAACTAAGCCCCAAACAGAGCTAAAATCCAAACAGAACTAAGCCTCAGACAGAACTAAGATCTAAACAGAACTAAAATCTAAACAGAACTAAGCCTCAAACAGACAGAACTAAGATCTAAACAGAACTAAGACCCAAACAAAACTAAGACCCAAACAGAACCAAATAGACTCAAACAGGACTAAGACCCAAACAGAACTAAGATCTAAACAGAACTAAGACCCAAACAGAACCAAATAGACCCAAACAGGACTAAGACACAAACAGAACTAAGATCTAAACAGAACTTAGGCCCAAACAAAACTAAGACCCACACAGAACCAAATAGACCTAAACAGGACTGAGATCCAAACAGAACTAAGATAACCCAAATAGGACTGAAACCCAAACAGAACTAAGATCCAAACAGAACTAAGACCCAAAGAGAACGGTGACAGGACCTTATTTTAAAACAGTGCTAAAGAAGATTAAAGAACTGAACAAGTTCAGTCGGACTTTCACTCTGAACCCTCTGGTGTTTGTTGGGGGGATTGCAGGCTAAAAACTATGTAACACAGGGTTCAGTTGTAAGAGGATTATCACTCTGAGCTAATTACTGTCAGACAGAGAGAGAGAATCTCAGTGTCACTCTGTTCTTCCTCACCTGCTTCAACTGTAAAATAACTGCACATATCACACAGTAAAGGTGAAATACTCTTTTTGAGCAGTAGAGGGCAGAGTAAGCTGTAGACAGGATGCAGTCCACATGTCCAAAACAAAGGCTTCTTTCTTACTACAACAGAGACACAGGTGGACGTGGTAAAAATCTCCATGGTTACCAGTAAACAGACGACACTGTGATGTATCACAACACATGCTCCTCATGCTAACAAAGTGCCTGGTAGCATGTCGGCACTTGTAGCCACATCAACTCATGTAGCCAGCTAGCTAGCATGTACAGCTACGTACGGTCAGGCTCATCACAGCTTGTGTAGTCGGGCGTGGTCACCAGATCCTCCTCAGAGCTGCTGAAGCTGCCAATCACGTGCATCTTCCCCATGCCCCGCCCCCTCTGCACCGAGCCCTCAGTGGCTGACTTCCTTTTGTGGGCGGAGCTCGGGTCCAGGTGCTGCTGCGGTAACGGACTGCGGCGGGGAGAGGTGGGGCTTAAGCGATTACCTGCGTGGTCGACAGAGAATGACCTCTGACCTCCAGATCCCATCAATCCCTGTGGTCGATTATGTCGGAGAACTGACGAAAAAAGAAAGAAAACCTGTTAGACCGAACGCACGTCACAAAGACGCTGACCGGTCGTGGGCTGAGGTCCCACCTGTGTGTCTTGGGGTCAGGTGTTCGGGCTCGGCGGTTGCCAGGGAGACGTCGCTGTGGCGGCGCTGGTGTCGGACTCTGCTGACCTGAGCTAACATCCTCATGGCCTCCTCGCTTGGCTGCGGCTTCACCGGGTAACGAGCCAGGTTTGGGTCACTACGGTAACGGGCCTGAAACTCCTCCTCCTGTCGCCGCTGCAGCTCATGCTTGTCCAGAACCTGGTCCAGAGGATGGTCCTGATCCAGGAGCACACAAAGACCAGAATCACCATCGTCAGAGCAGAATGAGTTTAGATTTAGATTTTTAGACTTTGATGTCCTTGTCACCTGTGAGTGCCAGCGGCCTCGAGCGTCTCTGATCGCTCGCCTCGGTCCTCGAAGTTCCTCCACCCCGTTGCCATGGAAACCCCGTGGCGAGTGAGTGCAGTGGTCCAGACCAAGGTCAGAGGGCGAGCAAGGCATGCGGCCGCCCCCGCCATCGTAATGTGACCCTACAGGGCTCCGCCTCCTGTCAATCACACACAATGAACCAATCAGAAAGCAGGAGCAGCTGGACCGTTCACACTTGGTTCTACACAGAATATTAAAGGAACGTTTTCATCACAGTTTAACAGTTCACATTAAATGTTTAAAAAAACGAAAGTAAACCTTCAATCAACAGTAAACAAACAAACAAAGAATAAAAAGATGAATTCTCTCACAGTTTTTCTTTCAGAATGTTTGAAGCTTCATAACGACTCATTCAGCCCACACACACACACACACACACACACACTCAGCAGGTTTAAATCTAATATCTGGATCATAACTGAGGCCCCACCCACTTTACATAAAACTCCTCCCCCTCCAACATCCCTCCACCTCTTAGCTTCTTTATCTTCTCATTGTCTAGCTCCACCCACACAGGAAGTTACAACAGTGTGTGTTTGTGTGCTGTTAGCATGCTAAGTACAGCAGTGCTAATCCTCTGTGAACTGGGGGATTATTAATCTGTTAATCTGATTACACTGTGTGTGTGTGTGTGTGTGTGTGTGCTCTCTCACTCTCTAATTAACAACAAACCAAACTCATTAACATTGGGTCTGAATTTAAAGACATCTGAAGAGGTCAAAGGTCAACCTTCACTCTGTCACACTGTCTTCTCTTTGTTTGTTTGTGCTGTAACAACAAGGAAGGAAGTGATGTCACTGACACCCACCGCTCTGTGGCTCCATTGCTTGTGGCGACCGGCAGCCCCTGCGTCGGTGGATGTGGGACCCCGTGCTGGGTGTGGTCGACAGACATGGGTGAGTCAAACTCGCCCGAGCGAGTAAGCATCTCCTGCTTCATTCTGCACACGTTACACACCCACATGACCTGAAACACAACAACAACAACAACAAAGCATCAGTGATGTTTGCTAATGATGATGTAACAATATAAAATCTTTTATTTGGGTTTTTTACCTTATTGGCTCTCAGAGGGACACGCCCCCCGCAGCGAGCGCAGAAGCGGCTCCGACAGTAACAACACGCTCGACCGCAACCGTCAGCGAATTTGGTCTTGCGACAAATGCCGCAGATCGGAGACTCCGCCCTCGCCGTCTGAGCCGACTGAGGCTCCTCCCCCAGCTTCTTCACCTGATCCTTATACATCTCAAACTGCTGATGCAACTTCCTGTGTGGAGCAGACGGAAGGTAAAGGGACTCTGATGTGATCATGTGACCATAACAGTTTTGATATTTGACGTAAACATGACTCGGCAGAAACGCCTGCTGCGTCACGTCTGTGTCATGAACCCTGACAACGGGTCCCACTGACAATCAGCTGACAGCAAGTGGACTCACCGGAGGGGCGGGGCAAAAACAGGAAGTAGCTATAATTAGGTTTAGGCTGAATCCAAATGTCCCACAGATTTAGCATTGCAGAATTCATAGTAGCATGTTTAGCATCTTCACATCACGTCGGCAGTCACTCAAGATCAAAAAAACATGTGTTTCAGTCAAGCTAGCAAGACCAGGAGAGGAGGGAGGGGGCGGGGCATGAGGGGGCAGTACAGGAAGTGAGAGAGGAGGTTGTGCAACGTCGTAACTTTTGTCATTGACACACTTTACTGTGAACGTAGTTAGCTTAGCATTAGCTCCAGGAGAGGGGTTAGCTTAGCATTAGCTCTAGCAACAAAGATCCAGTGAGTCATGTGACTAGAAAAACACTCACTGTGATTGGTCCACGATGCATTGACGGGTTGGTTATTAAATTGGCAAAACTTGGTCCAGTCTGCGCCCCCTTGTGGCCTGGAGGAGTCCAGGTTTTGAACATTTGGATTTCTGGCTCTTTCGGGCGACACTGAGGTTTGAATATCATCGATAATGATCTTCATGAGTTGCTTTGGTAACGATGTGAGTGGGCGTGGCTATGTTTGTGATCATCTCACTCTGACACCCTGGTTATGACATCATTGTCACATGATGATTTCAACTCTAATCTGAGCCATGGTTCAAATAAAAACGTGTTTTAAATCAATCCTCAAACAACCTCAGTGTAGAAACCCCCAGACTGTCCCTTTAACATCAGCTCAGTCAGGGATCAATGATTATTGATTACCCCCTTACTTAAGCATGCTCTGCTCCTTCTCCTCCTCCTTCTTCTGTCTCTCCATCACAGACAGGATGATCCTCCGCTCTTCCTCTGTCAGGTGGCTCAGGTCCGGCAACTCTGGCCCTGGTCCCGGCCCGGCGGCGGGCTGTGCAGGTCCGGCCGGCCCAGACATCCTGAGTGAGCCGCTGCAAGAGAAAGACGCAGTGTCTGATAAGTGATGATGAGGATGAGGATGAGGATCCAGGTAGATCCAGCGGCTCAGAGCGCAGCTGCAGCCGCGGAGATGCTTCGCTTCGATGTTCGGACACAGCAGCGGTCAAAGAGCCGCTGAGTCTGCACCTGCGTCCGCCATCACAGCGTCAACACGTCCATCCATCATCCGTTCATCCATCCATCTCTCACCGGCGTCTCCTCGCCTCTTCACTCCGCTGTCATGTCGCCTCCTCCGGGTTTCAGCGGCGGCGGCTCCCGGCGTCTCTGCGCGCTCATGCTCTGCTCGTGGCCGGCGCTCAGGCTCCTGCTGCGGCTGCTGAGGTGACGGAGGCCCCGCTGCTGCTGCTGCTGCTGCTGCTGCTGTTAATGGAGGAGGAGACGAAGAGAAGAAAATAAATAAATCCTCCATAGACAGACACAGAGGAGGAGGAGTGACGTCATTACGCACAACAAAGATCAGCTGCTGATGGAGCTAAACATAGTGCAGCGGCCCAAGATAGAAACACACAGGTGAAGACGCGCGGCGTCCGCCAGGGGGCGCGCACTAACATGATTTACATACTAAAGAAAAACGTAACACAATAGGTAAAAATGAATAGTTAAAATAATACCAACAAAATAACATCATTAGAACATAATAGCACATGAATAACACATAATATGACAACAATATACTAAAAGAATCCTTTTTTATTCATAAATAGGTTCATAGATTATGTTCCTTGTATCTAACAACAACAAGTTAAAATCTAATAATTGTTTTATTTCTGTGAAATGTTTCATTTTATTCTATTTTATTTCATATTTAACGCACTCAAAGATTATTTTCCGTGTTTTTATCAACCTGGCCTCTTATTTCGAAAGTAAAGCAGGAAGTGACGTTGTTGTATCGGAGCGAAGCAGCTGATCGTGAACCGCGAGCAGTATGTGAATTGAACCAAGACCAGAACCAGGACCAGGACGAGCAGGACCACGTGGATCCGCTCTGGACTGTGAGCGACGGAAAACTCGCGACGAGAAAAACAGGTTTGTTTTGTTTCTGCCGCGCGAACACGAGCTAACACTGCTAATCTAACGAGCTAATGCTAGCTTTTTAGTTTAGGTTTTTATTTTGAAAAACCTGACCGGAAAAGAAACCAATCATGTATTCTCATTGGTTAGGCTTACAGTACAGAAGTGATGAAAGGAACATACCGCATTAGTGCGCAAACAAAGCAGAGCAAAGACAGAAGAAATACAACTTTACCAGAGTCGTTAATGAGTTATTAAAAAGAGAAAGAAAAGACCAAACATTGACAGTCTTTATTGCCTTTTTGTTGTTAGAGCCAGAAATCAAAGAAATATAACGCACAACTTCATGGGTAAAAGGGACAATCTTAGGTTTTTTACCACTGAATTTACATTTATGAATATGGAATTGTGCCATTAGAATCAATACGTTTATAATGAAGTACGTATTCTCTCTATTTTTAGTTCTATAAAAGCAAAATACCACATTCTCCCATAATAAGAAAAAATGTCTTTATAAATATGGTCAATGATGAATCTGCTGAAGTTTTGCCAAAATGATCTGGTGTGTGAACAACACCAAAAGAGGTATTTTCACAAAAGGAACAGGTTGTATTTATGTCTCTTTTAAATGTTGTCATATAGTGATTAGCAGGGTAATATCAGTGAATTATTCTGAACGATACTTCTTTCACCTTGTTTACTATCAAAAAAACCCCCAAAAAAACGTATACATCGCACTTATGACTAGCACTTCATAGTTTGGCTTACTTGAAGCTCTTATTTGTACCCTAATGTTTAAATGCACTTATTGTAAGTCGCTTTGGATAAAAGCGTCTGCTAAATGACATGTAATGTATTTGTCAGGAATCAACCAAACTTTTTTCCAATCAATGTAGCTCACAGATATGTTTCTTCAGTTCAGCTGCGGCGTCTGCCTCCAGCGGTTCCCCACACATCACGAGCCATCGAGCGAGGACCCATCAGAAAGGTCAAGTGGTCTGGTGGTTGGACCTGAACAAACTTGTGTTAAGACTTGTGTAAAACAGTTACTCATCAGATATGACTACTGATGATTTAAAGGTAAATTTCACTAATGAGTGTGTTTTTTTGACTTTCTACTTTGTTCCAAATTCATTTACTCTGACATAGTAACACTAACATACAGAGGCTGTAATTGTGAAGATATATCTACAGTAGTTTATTTTGAAAAAGATTCTGAAAGACTCCACACTCTGACACTTTCATTTTGAAAATCTGGATCTTTCTTCACACAATTTTACTTTGATTCTCAACGAGTCATCATTCATCAAAGTTTTCTATTTGTAATTTATTACTCACTTTATTTACAAATGATGTCATTACGTTTGCCTTTACTTTGGAAAAATAAACAAATCCAAATGTTTTAATCCCTTTGTTCACATTTGTTATTGTAGTAAAATCAGCTGATCGTCATGACGCTTTAGTTCGTAAATTGATTTGTTTAAAAATGTGAAAATAAAAACACAGGAAGATCAGGCGAAAAATAAACACATTATTTTATTTCTCATCATTTTTAGAACAAATATACATCATTTTGAATAAATAAATGATGATATCAAAACCATTATACTTGTAATATTTTAGGTCTTATTTTTTAAATGAATACATTTTTTCATAAAGATCAAATTTTTCAGGTTCAGACTCTTGGTCCTGGACTCCTGTGTTATTTTCATTCATTCATTCGTTCACAAAAAAACGTTCATTCATCATAAGTTTTATTCATTTATTTATATATATATACACATATGTATGTATAAATAAATATACACATAGATCAAAATGTCAAAAAAACTTCACAAAATCGTTTGAATCACTTAAAGCTGCAGTACGTCATTGTGACAGACTGAGGGAGCGCTTGAGTGTAAACGGCAGCAGAGCCGGGCGGAAGCAAACCACCGTCACCTCCGTCTGTGAGCGAAACATATGACTTCCTGTGTGCAGCGTGGTCATGTCACCGGGCGACACGAGATCTAACAAAAACCGTTTGTGATGAAAAGTCATTTTATAACACGTCAGGACACATGACCTCTGACCCAAACAACAACAGGAATGGCGGCCATTTTGGATCAAACATCCACTTGGGGGCCATATTGCGCACGTCGTAGTTTTACTGCGAGTGACTCTGGACGAGACACAGTCAGAGTGTCCACAAGCTTCTGTTAACGTCACAGTGCCGACACTAGGGGGCGACAAAAACACAAAACACTTGCTAATGCTAATGATTATAGTCCCGCCCTGAAGACGTCTACGTTGAAATATTAAATTACGAACACAGCAACTCCTAGCTGCTGGTTGGAGGCTCCGCCCCTCTCGTCCCGTCTCCGCCCGTGTGGACAATCATGTGTTTGGTTAAATATTCTTTCTGTTTGAATGTTTTCCCGCAGATGGAGCAGCCGAACGGTTTCTCCCCAGTGTGGATTTTCAGGTGTGACTTCAGACTGTCCTTGAGGCGAAATCTGTTCCCACACACGGAGCAAACAAACGGTTTCTCTCCCGTGTGCGTGACCGCGTGTCTCCGCAGGTTTGACTTCTGGTTGAATCTTTTTCCGCAGACGGAGCAGCCGAACGGTTTCTCTCCGGTGTGAATCCTCTCGTGTGCCTTCAGATGAGCCCGCACTTTAAATCCTTTCCCGCACTCGGTGCAAACAAACGGTTTCTCTGCAGCAGAAACATTTGGCTTCAGTTTCTTCAGATCTGCTCGTCTCCTGCTCGTCCTCTGATCGTCTTCACCGTCTGTAGAGCCGGAAAGATTTTCACCTGCTAACGTCTCTGAAGCTTCAGGACTCACTGGTCCTAAATGTCCATCTGGACCTGAGTTTCCGGCTGGTTCTGGTCCTCCAAAGTCCTCTCTGCTGTCCTCAGTGAGACTCTGGTGAAACAGAGATAAGTCTCTAACACACTGATGGCTCCTGATCTGATGACGCCAGGTAAAACTGCGGTGACAAACTGAGCAGCTGAAGCGTTTCTCGCCCGTGTGGACGACTGCGTGTTCCATTAAATATTCTTTCTGTTTGAATGTCTTCCCGCAGACGGAGCAGCCGAACGGTTTCTCCCCAGTGTGGATTTTCAGGTGTGACTTCAGACTGTCCTTGAGGCGAAATCTGTTCCCACACACGGCGCAAACAAACGGTTTCTCTCCCGTGTGCGTGACCGCGTGTCTCCGCAGGTTTGACTTCTGGTTGAATCTCCTGCCGCAGACGGAGCAGCCGAACGGTTTCTCTCCAGTGTGAATCCTCTCGTGTGCCTTCAGATGATCCCTCAGCTTAAATCCTTTCCCGCACTCGGTGCAAACAAACGGTTTCTCTGCGACAGAAACATGTGTTTTACGTTTCTTCAGACTTGCTCGTTTCCTGCTCGTCCTCCAGTCATCTTCACTGTCTTCAGTGGCAGAAACGTCTTCAGCTGCTTCGGGACTCACTGGTACTAAATGTCCATCTGCTTCTGGTCCTCCACAGTCATCTCTGTTGTCCTCAGTGAGACTCTGATGAAGCTCAGGTCTGTCCTCGTCCTCGTCCTTCACGATAGCGGGACTGAAGTTGAACTCGGTCACGTCTTCATCCTCATTGGTCCACGGTTCCACCTGTTCTTCTTTAATGTGGGGACATTCAGGCTCCACCGCGTCCTCTCTCACTGCCCCCTGCTGGACACCTGCAGACACTGACACACAAAACAAACAATAAAAACATGAGGACATTTGAAAACGTTTAATTTGGTATAAACTTTTATTTACAGATGAAATGACTTTGTTTTCATTTTTAAAATCATAACATTTATCAGCTTGTTTGAATCTAATTCGAATAATGGATAATTATTATTTTGCTAATTGATTAAATAGTTCTTTAAAATAATTTATAATAATTTATAAATCATTAAGTTTCTGTGACTTCTTAGATGTGAATATGTTCTGCTTTCCTTGCTCCATAAAACAAAGAAAGTCATTCAAACTTAATCGGAAACGAGACATTCTTGATCATCATCATTTCCACGAGTAATGGAGGAAATAATAAGCAATAAGTTATTTAAAATATCTGTAATTTCATTGAATTATTTTATAAATGTATAAATGAACCTCTCCAAGTGACGCTAAATTAACTTTTATTTACCAAACATCTGTAAATTCTCTGTTGTCATTTGTTCTCATTTTTCAGGGACAAAAGTAAAACTTTTATTTACGTGAACTGATGAAGCGTAAAATCACGCGCGCACATCAAAGACATCTGACAAAAATCACAAAAACCGTCGACAGCGGCGTAAACACACAAACCTTCAGTGTGAACGTGACGTCTGAAGACGGTTTCCTCCTGAAGTGAACGCGTGAATTCATCCTCATACTCCGCGAGGGCTTTTTCAAACAACTCGAAAATCTGCTCCGCGGCCGCTGCGAGGCGCTGCTGCACACTGTGTCTCAGCAGAGACAGAGACAGGGACAGACACGGGGACAGGGACATCTCTGAGCTCGGCTAACAGCGAGGCTAACAGCGAGGCTAACAGGCTAAGCTAACCGTAGGTCGCTCGCTCGCTCGCTCGCGCACACACACACACACACACAGAGCTACGGCAACACCACTCAGTCAAACCATTTTTTTTGTTTCAAAACTTTATTGACAACGTACAGAACAAACATGAAGTATAAACGTTTTGACGGAAACAGGAATGACAGGAAATGCGCGTTTTAAAGATGTTAGCAGAGGAGATGACTCATGTTTTGCTATCTACGCCCGTTGTTAGCTTAGCACGTTAGCTGCTGTCAGACGGGGTGTGTGCGGGGGAAACATGTCAGGTAAACTTGTTTGTTTTGGTCACTTTATTAGGAACACCAGTCACTATGACCGTTGTGTGTCACGTGACATCGTTTAAGTCACGTGACTGAAAGTGTTTGAGAAACCGCTAAATTCATGTGTTTCATTTTAATTTAATTTAATTCAATTCACCTTTATTTGAAGCGGATGTTTATGTTATAATTTAGACTTTGATGAAGTGACAGAAGTCACAGGTGTGAATATAAACACACATGTTCATATGATCGATATGTAGATATTCTATCTAATATTATATCATGATGAAGTGTGTGTGTGTGTGTATTTAAAGGCTGTTACTTTGTCAATATTTACTTCACTGCTCTGAATTTTCATACATTTCATTGAAAGTAAAGACACATGTATGTATTTACAGAAGTATTTAAAGTTAAAATAGAAACCGTTTCTATTCACGTTTCTTTAAGGAAATCAACCTTAATAATAAGTCAAAAACAGCTGTAATGAAGAAGATACTGGTGGTTTCAAAATAAAAGCGGCGTGACAGGAACATCAGCGAACATGGATGATTTTCACATATGTGAAGGTTTCACACGTCACTGTTTGTGTTTAAAGTGTCTATGTATAATTTAATATAATATAATATATATATTAATGTAATGTAATATATATATATATATACCTATGTTTATGTTCATGTTTTACGTTTAATGTACAGCGTGTGCTAAGGATAAAACTGGAGTCAAATTCCTTGTACGTGTTCACATACTTGGCCAATAAATCTGATTCTGATTCTACAGCAGCTGCTGTAGAGTTCCCTCTGAGCAGCAGCAGTGCAGCTCCAGTGTGGACCAGGAGGAGGCGCCAGAGCACCCCCACATTAAAGAGGAAGAGGAGGAAGTGAGAGAAACCTGAGTCCTCACAGCTACATCATCACAGTCTCACTAAGGACAACAGAGATTTAGCAACAACGGTCAGTCACACTCTCTGACTGCAGGAAAAGCCACAACCGCAGGTCCAGTCTGAAAACTCAGCACATGGCTGTGTCGCAGCTGCAGACTCATACGCTCACACACACACAACAGGGGGCGGAGCTTGTTCATCCGTGAGTGATTTGAATGATTGTGATTTCAGACGTGACGTCAAATCTTCATGAATGAAAGCGTGAAAATTCATTTTGTTCACTTTTGTTTATTCAACTTTTTATAAAAGTATATACCAGGTCAAACTGTCCTGAGCTGCAGCTGACACGTCACTCTGTGATTGGAGGAGATGAGTGTGATGTCATTGTCTGGTCATGTGACCAAACTAAAGCAGACTAAGAGGATTATTGTGTTTCCTTCTGGAGCTGAACTTTGTTTTTACACAGAAGAAGAAACAGCAAGGCTGTGACCGGAGGATTGGTTGGTTGGTTGGTTGATTGATTGATTGATTGATTGATTGGTTGGTTGGTTGGTTGGTTGGTTGATTGATTGATTGATTGATTGATGAGGCCGACTGTGTTGCTGCTGCTCTGCTGCGTCTCGTTGCTGCTCAGAGTTGACTGTCATTTACCTGATGTCACACGTGCGATGCGTCCACTGCAGGAAGAACAGGTGCATGCTGGGAAAAAAACCTCACAGCATAAATTAAAACAAGTTTGTTTATTTATTTATTGTTCTGTCCATCAGACTGAAGGAGGAGTGGCCTCTGGGTCAAACGTTGTCAGATCTGCGATGGCAAATGACGTCACTCGACTTCCTGGACTCTGTCGACGTCTGAAGAGACGCAGAGTCACCGTACTGGTAAAAGATCATGTTTCCATGGAGACGACTGTCTGTCTCACTGTCTGTCTCTGTCTCACTGTCTGTCTCTCTGTGTGAATCTGTATCACTGTCTCAGTGTAACCTGGAGAAGTTCTGCTGGTGGGGGCGGAGTCTGAAGAATCGGACTGGTCAGGTGTGTCGTTGTCCACGCGGATCCAGGTGTCCACACGTCTTTGTCCACAGTCACTGAACTGACAGGCGCTGCCTGGTGGACAATCATTGTCATGACAAACTATCTTCACCAAACAGGAAGTTCACCTGTGACATTTGCTACTTTTTTGGGGCATTTCAGAATAAGAGCCCCTGCCAATTCGCTGGAAAGGAATCTTAAATGTTTCATATATTTAACATGTATAACATATTATTGTGTTTTTGGCACATTTATATGAACTAGTGCTGTCAAACAATTAAAAGATTAATCGCATTAACATCATAGTTAACATTTTTATCTATTCTAAATGTCCCTTGATTTCTTTTTGTCCCATTATTTCTTTTCATATTAAACGGAACGTTAGCTTACAACTCTCTGCCCGCCTCGCAAGCACAGACGTGTGCAAGTGTGTGTAGTTTCCGGTCGAGCTAGATCCGGTGTGGTGTAGTTTTTCTAACGTTACTAGTTGTTGAGTTTGCTCGGCCAAAAAGAACGTTTATCTCGCGATAAAAAAAATTGACGCAGTTAAAATGGGATTGCGTGCGAGTGCATTGGCGCGGACCGAGCGCCCGCAAGCGAGCGCGATCCCGTGTCTTGAACAGCATCACAGTCACAGTGGAGGACTAAACATCGCCGTCAATTTTCATCTCCCTCTCCCCCAAATAGGCAAATAGAAAGGTAGACGCTGAAAACATGGGGTTTCAAGACAGTGGGAGGCAGAATAATGTTCACCGAAGTAAAAGGAAAGCCTGTGTGTCTTGTGTGTGGAGACAGTGTGTCGTTATGAAAGAATATAACTTAAGAAGGCACTATGAAACTAACTTTTCTAATTTTATTATAAAAGACAGACATTGGTGAGGATCAGAGCAGCACACTGATTTGTTTTGTAACACATGCTGTTTCATTTTTGCATTTATCTTGTCATTGAGCTTTGAAGGAAAATAACATTTTGCTGTATACCTGTTAAAAAGAAGAAAGAAAAACGTTTTCAATTTGTTACTGAAAGAGCCTTGAGAAAATATTGCAACTGATTTTATTTATATTTTGTTTAGTTTAATTTAATGATTAAGTGCAATATAGGCTGTGGTATTGGTATTGGTTCAATATGTGCAATAATTGCAAGTTTTAATAAACATTGAACCAGCCTGGCCCTCCACTTGTACCATTTTTTTTATTTTGGCCCCCTGTGTATTTGACTTTGGCATTACTGCTTTACAGACATGTTCCTGACAGGTCTGAGGTCTCACATATCAAGTTTCAAGTGGATACAACAATCCCTGTTAGAGCAGCAGGAAAAACTGTAAATGTTAGATTTGATAGATTTGTAGGCAGCTGCCTCCATCATGTGGCGAACAGAGGTTACTGCATGAACGAACCACTCAGTTGAAGGAATCCTTTGCATTTTTGCCATGGCAACACCGTAAAACAATTTCTTCTCATATTAGGCACGCGTCATCTACCATGTGTTTTGTTTGTTTTCCCAAATTTTGAGTATGATACAAAGCAGTCTGTAAAAGTTATAAGGGAATTGTGAATTTGTTGTATTTTCTGTTACTACCAGGAGGCGCTGTTTTTAAAATGTACAGTTTTTGCATAGACTTCATCAGCCATGGTCCATCTTGAACCCTAGCACATTTGGTTGGAAAAGGACCTTCTATCGCAATGTTATAAGAGTTTTGAGTGAAACCTTTGCAGTGTTGCCATGGCAACACCGTTGAAGGATTTGTTATCATATTATGCACGCATCATCTACCATGTGTTTTAAAAAATGTTCACCTATCTTGAGTTTGCTACAATAAATTCTGTAAAAGTTATATGCGAAATTGTGATTGAAATTGTGAAATGTGTTGTATTTTCTGTTACCACCAGGAGGCGATGTTTTCAAAATTTACAGTTTTTGCATAGACATCTTTAGCAAGGGCCCATCATCGATTGTCACTAGTTTGGTTAAGATCTGACCTTCCATGGCAAAGTTATAAGAGATTGTTGTGTGATTTTCGCCAACTTTGCGCCCTTTTTCTTGTTCGCCGTGATACTAAATGAAAAGATTTTGATACCTTTGGATCCTCAACTTGTCCACAGTGACCTCACCAAGTTTGAAGGTGAACCCATTAAAGCTGTAGGACAAGTTCGTTCAAATACCGATGGTGTGAAATGGCCAAAATCACAAAAAATGAACGTTCAATCCAAGATGGCGGCTTTCCTGTTCGTTCTAGAGCATAGGCTACGCTGACTTTTTTAACGCACATTCCTCGAAACACTAATAAACGTACATTTACACCAGGTCTAATGCGGTTGCAAAAATTGATGAGTTTTGGGGCATGTTCAGGGCCTCAAAAACGCGATTCATTTGGAGGAAGAGGAATAACTCTAACGATTTCAATAGGGTTCTTGCAACCAAGTAGCTCGAACCCTAAATATTCAACGTATTTTACATGCATGGAGTTTCCGTGTGCGCGCGGGTTTTCTGTTTATCCTGTAATGTAAAGCAGCGGCCACTGGGCGCTGAAGTGACGCTGTGACGACGTTTACGTTTCCAACACAAGAGAGCGAGCGAGAAGAGAACAGGAAGTGATACACGTGATGACCTTCACAATAAATGTCAGAATAAAATTTTGAAAAACATGAGTTTTTTTTTTTTTAACATGTATAACGTTTTATTGTGTTTTTGGCGCGTTTATATGAAGGTTATTCATTCGCTCATTAGCTGAACATGTGATTCAAAATGAATAAATGCATTCAGTGTTTTAGTTGTTTTATTTTGTGTTAAATAAGACACTGTTTTTTTTTTTTTAATAAATCAACGTTAGAATCAGAGGTGTTTTTATTGTGAAGGAAGTGTACCGGAGGTGTGTGGACCGTGTTAAAGATCCGTGTTGGACGTGTCCTCGGGCCGTGGACTCACTGTCCCGGGAACAGCGGCCGTGTTTTCATCTCGTCTCAGTTATTTCAGCGGAAAAAACCGGTCAATTTGTGTTTAAACCACCATTTTATGTTCTCTTTTTCTTCACCGATCTTCAAAATGGCGGCGGTTCATGGGTGAGTGTTCACAGCTGGCGCTAAGATAAGCTAACGGTAGCATACAGAGAGTCTGATAGCATTAGCAGGCTAACAAACACACACACACGCACGAAATCCTGGTGTTTGTGTTTCCTGTTCAAAGTTTTTGTCGCTGTTAATTTTAGCCTGTTAGCTGAGCCGTGCTAAGTCCATGCGTTTGTTATGAGAGCAGAAGAATCGATCGATCGATGAGTCGCTGTCAGCTGATTCAAGCGGTTTAAGATAAGATCATTATTCATTTGTAGTTTTATTACGGTAGTTTACAAAAACAACAGTGTAGAAATAAGATAAGAAAAATATCATGAAATATGTGCAGGGCAACAAATGAAAACATAATGTTCTTTATTGTCTTTGTGACAACGAATTTACAAGTGCAAACATTTACAACATATACAAAGTTATACAATATATATGTTAAGTATTAGACCAAAGTAAACTAAAGTAACAGAAAAACATAATCATTCTAATAATAACATGATCAGAAAACAATAATATCAGTAATAATAACAGTGATAACGGGTGATAATATCAGTAATAATAACAACAGTTGATAATATTAGTAATAACAGGTGATAATATCAGTAATAATAACAACAGTTGATAATATTAGTAATAACAGGTGATAATATCAGATGATAATATCAGTAATAACAGGTGATAATATCAGTAATAATAACAGATGATAATATCAGTAATAACGGTGATAATATCAGTAATAATAACAACAGATGATAATATCAGTAATAACAGGTGATAATATCAGTAATAATAACAGTGATAACGGTGATAATATCAGTAATAATAACAACAGTTGATAATATTAGTAATAACAGGTGATAATATCAGTAATAATAACAACAGTTGATAATATTAGTAATAACAGGTGATAATATCAGTAATAATAACAGATAACGGTGATAATATCAGTAATAATAACAACAGATGATAATATCAGTAATAACAGGTGATAATATCAGTAATAATAACAACAGATGATAAAATCAGTAATAACGGGTGATAATATCAGTAATAATAATAACAACAGATGATAATATCAGTAATAACAGGTGATAATATCAGTAATAATAACAGTGATAACGGTGATAATATCAATAATAACAACAGTTGATAATATTAGTAATAACAGGTGATAATATCAGTAATAATAACAGTAATAACAGGTGATAATATCAGTAATAATAACAACAGATGATAATATCAGTAATAACAGGTGATAATATCAGTAATAACAACAGATGATAATATCAGTAATAACAGGTGATAATATCAGTAATAATAACAACAGATGATAATATCAGTAATAACGGGTGATAATATCAGTAATAATAACAACAGATGATAATATCAGTAATAACAGGTGATAATATCAGTAATAATAACAGTGATAACGGGTGATAATATCAGTAATAATAACAACAGTTGATAATATTAGTAATAACAGGTGATAATATCAGTAATAATAACAACAGTTGATAATATTAGTAATAACAGGTGATAATATCAGTAATAATAACAGTGATAACGGGTGATAATATCAGTAATAATAACAACAGATGATAATATCAGTAATAACAGGTGATAATATCAGTAATAATAACAACAGATGATAATATCAGTGATAACGGGTGATAATATCAGTAATAATAATAACAACAGATGATAATATCAGTAATAACAGGTGATAATATCAGTAATAATAACAGTAATAACAGGTGATAATATCAGTAATAATAACAACAGATGATAATATCAGTAATAACAGGTGATAATATCAGTAATAACAACAGGTGATAATATCAGTAATAATAACAGTGATAACGGGTGATATGTTCAAATATCATAGACTTAAACTGACAGAGATTTTATTCCATATTTTATTCCAGAATGTGTTTAACTGAAGTGTAAAGCACTCACTCTCCCACACCAAACACTGAAATCCTGTGTTCACAGTGAGTGACCACACGAGGCAGCAGAGCAGAGCTCCTGTGTCATCGCAGCTAAAATCACTGATTTTCTCGAGTGAGCGGTTTTGTACTGTGATTCATTGATGACTGATCTTTTTCTCTCTCTCAGGTTTCAGCAGCTTTGAGTTGGTTCAGTGGAATCACCATGGAAACGGGCAGTGAGCAGTGAAGCAGTGGTCAGTGTCAGAGGTCAGTGTGGCAGCGGCGACGTCGTGGTGGAGGAGCAGACTGATGGAGAGCGACTGTCGGATTCCCGTGGCGTGCTGTCGACCTCGAATCCTTGTACTTCACGCTCTTTTCTGGGGCCTCGTGTCCCTCAGGTCAGTGTGTGTGCGCAGAGGTCAGAGGTCACTCTGACTCTTCACTTTGTCTGTAAAAAATCAGGATTTAAACGTATTCAACTTTATTGAAACAATGTTTTGAGACTTGTCACTGCAGCATGAAACCGAAATAACACAAACATGGAGGTCATTTTTGAACAAACCACGTCCTCAGTCCAGAACCAGAACTTGTGTTGTTGTTTCAGAGTGTTTGGAGCCGCCCTGCTGAGTGAAGATAAAACTGCAGGTTTGAACTAATCTTTTTATTTTCTCCATGAATTCATTCATTCATTGTTTTTCAGAAAATGTCAGAGAGTTTGAATAAGTCTTTGTCAAACCTTTAAAATTCATCACAGCAAAGAAAGCAGGAAAAAATTCATATTTAAAGTGGACATATTAGACCCTATTTCCCCCATTTAACTAGTTCCCTGGTGTCCTAATGAACATGTCAGTGACATGCTTTGGTCAAAATAAGGATGAAGCATCATAGCAGTTCAATAACCCTGCTAAACCCGCCCCTTTCAGAATGCTCTGTTTTGTTCATGGTCTCTTTATATGCAAATGAGACACAGGCAAACACACACCCACATTGTCCGAAGTGGAGATGTCCGACACAAGGATCAAGCCAAACAGTGCCGAACTGTAAATCAGTTAAAAACACTTAGGGACAGCACCACTGATCCACCGCTGACCTTTGTATGTGACTGTATCAGACTGAGTCTGTGCTCCGGTCATGGAGGACGTACTGAACAAATATGTTTAATTAGGACGTGTCAGAATGGTCAGTTATGACCTCTATGTGACCTTTTCTTAACAATGTGTGTGTTTGTACGTCGCTGACTAAATACTGATGTGAAGTGGTGCGAACACACGAACACACGTTTGCTGACTTTATCCGGCACATTAGCTTCATATATAAAATCCTCTGTAAAACACTGTGCTCCACTGTGCAGCCACCAACAGCACACTTGTCCCTCCGCGTTGACATAATACCGCTCTTCCTCCCTCGCCTGCACTCTCGCAGGGACAAGGTGGAGCTAAGGTGGAGCTAAGGTGGAGCTAAGGTGGAGCTAAGGTGGAGCTAAGGTGGAGCTCTCCAAGTAAACTTACTGGTGGGCGGTAACATTGGCGGTGAAATGCGCATGCTGACGTCATAAGTGCAGGGAATTCAACATCACATGTTTTATGGCCTATACTTACACTAAGGGGGACCACGAAAACATGACTGAGTATTCTTTCTCCACACTTTGGCGACTGGTAGGGCCTCCAGAGTCCCAAATATAAGTATTGAAATGGTTAAAAAGTGGATTTTGCATAATATGTCCCCTTTAAGAATCTGACCCCGACTTCTCCTCTTTTCCTGCAGCAGTGAAACCTGCAGTCGCCCCCTGCTGGCAGCTGGAGGAGTTTATAGTGACCACAGCGTGTTCAGAGTGCAATGCTTTCCAGACGGTGAGTCCCGTCACAGGAAATACGCCAAAACTGTCCTGTTGTTGTGTCTCTGCTCCTCGTCTCTCTCCTCTGTCTCCATTTGTCCTTTCACACCAACCTGTCGAGGCAGATGCTGCACATCTGTGTCTGGTTCTGTCAGAGATTTTTCTCTCCACTGCCCCCTAGTGTTCGCTCATTGTGTCAACCGCTCCATGATGTTGTCCGTGTACAGACCTGAGGTCATGTGTGTTATGATTGAACGAGATCTTTCAGGTCCAACTGTAGATCAAAGAGAAAAAGACTGAATAACATTAACGTTCATCTGCAAATGTGTTGAACATGAGTCTAAAAACCACGTTCACTGGTATTTCACTTCACTGAACCCGTGTGTGTGTGTGTGTGTGTGTGTGTGTGTGTGTGTGTGTGTGTGTGTGTGTGTGTGTGTGTAGAAGTCGGGTCCTGTGAGCTCACAGGATACGTGGAGAGAGTGAACTGCACCAAGTCCAACAAAGAAGAGCATAAGAGGTAAAACTCTCACCTGTCCATGTGTGTGTTTGTGTGTTTGTGTTCTGACCCCTGCTCTTGCCCCGCCCCCTCAGCTGTCGTTCTGCAGTGATGGAGGACCATCTCTTCTGGAAGTTCGAGGCGGCCATGTTGGCTCTGACACTGCTCTTCGCCGTCCTCGTGGTTGTTCGCCAGCGTTGGCTCGACCGCCTCGCGTCCGAGAAAGTCCGCCGACAGATCGAGTCCATTTAGGACCAGGACCTGAACTGGGACGGAGTGGTTTTTAACCCTGTTGCAGTATTTTAATCTGAGTCTGGACTGAAGGAACCTGCAGGAAACCGGACTTTGTTTTTGTTCAGAACTTTATTTAAACAGAAGACGACAACGTTTTCACAGAAAAACATTTGTGTTTGAAATAAAAATGAAATTAAAAAATCAGATGTTACGAATGCTGCGCTCTGATTGGTCGACGCCGCGTTAGCGTGTTTCTTTACGATGTTTTATTGTAAATCTGTAAATGTTTTTGTAAAGAAAAAAACTCAAATTTAAATAAATAAAAAAAAAATTCTGTAAAAAAGCGTCGTACGATTGTGCGACTTCTTTAAAATTAACTTCATACGAAAAAGACGACAAAAAACATCGGAAACTTCTGTCGTATGACTTTAAAAACACAATCATTAAAAAAATGGAAAGATTTAAAAGGTCTTTTAAAAAACAAAAAAGAATCAAATTGGTCGCCTGGACCGATGACATCATCAAGTCTAAAGTCTCTGACACTCAGCTGTCAGTTGATTGGCTCGTAGGCTGCCGTCGGCTCCATCGCTCTCTTGCGCGCACAGATCCAGACTCCACCCACTAACAGGACCAGCACCGGCGCTCCCAGCCCGACCGCCATGACGGCGACGACGAGTGCTGAGAAGGAGTCGACGGGAGGAGAGCCGACGCCCATGAGCAGTGTCCTGATGGAGAGAGCGACACGTTAGAAGAAGCAGAAATAAAAACTGATAACATCCAATCAGAGAGGAGGAGGCGTCGCACCAGGACAGGAAGCGTGTGCTGTTGTAGAACGGTTCTCCCGCCAGGCCGAAGCTCACGTTCAGACCAAACGTTTCCACATTGGAGTAAAACGCTCGAATCAGACCGGACGCCGCCGCCTCGCTGCTCTGTGGACGGGGGGCGGAGTTACGGCACGGCGTGGCATCCTCCAGCGCTGGTTTAGAGCGACGAAACGCCACGGAGCGCCAACGCACGAAACCCACGACTTCAGAGCTGCCGTTTGCCGAAGACACCCAGTGAGACGCCTATGGACACACGGACACGCGTGGACAGACATGGACACAGAATCAATCACTGAGGTTTATTTGTTTAAATGAAATGTGATTTTTTTTTTTACCTTGAAAATGGACGGCGTGAACTCGTCATCGATTGATCGATGGACATCCACTCTGCTCAGAGGATAAGCTCCGCCCACCGCCTGCAGCTCCAGCATGAACCTGGAACGAGCCGCTCTTGGCGACACGCCGTCAAGCCACACCCCCAGCTGGGAGGAGTTAGCTGTGTGCAAGAGGCGGGGCCAGCTCTGGCCACGCCCCTCCGACTCAAACGCCGACAACTGTAGAGAATATTTCTGAGTGAAATGTATAAAATGATCACGTGACCGTGTGATGGTGAGAGGCGTCACCATGGTGACAGACCTGCAGGCAGATGGAGCCGCTGCTGTTGACCACGGATCCACAGAGAGGAGCAAACGGATCAGACGAGTTCATACGAGACCAGCTCAGGTTCTGCAGCTCGTACGGAGGGAAGAGGTCAGAGGTCATCGAGGCCGTGTCGTTGATGTCATCGTACTCAAGCAACTGAGAGAGAGAGAGAGACAGGTTCACTTCCTGTGTGTGTGGATTTAAGGTCTGGGCTGATTTAAGGTGGACGTCTCCGACCCTGCTGAAGACGAGCGCAGTGCTGGACAGGACGCTGCTCTCTGGCTCCACCCTCAGGCTGCCCGTGGTGTTTCGAGCCAAAAACGGTGTCCAGTCGACCTGAGAGGAGACAGACGGTCAGAAAATTAGGAACAGTTCAAACACATACTGAGACTTTTACTTTGAAAACTGAATCGACTTTTCACTGTTGCTAAGCAAACGACTACTTCCTGTATTACAGCGATTGGTCATGTGACCTCTGACCTTGACAGAAGAAGAAGAGGAGTTGGTGTGGACAAGCAGCAGCGTAGGCGCCCCCTGGCTGCAGAACAGGAAGTGCAGCGTGTCATTGTCTCCCACAGCTCTGATGTGCAGCAGGTCACCACCAGGAGGCGCCGGTGCACTCCAGCCAGGGTTCAACTGCACAATCAACTGAAACAGACAGATAATCAACGACTGATCAAAGGCAGATGATCAATGACTGATCAAAGGCAGATGATCAATGACTGATCAAAGACAGATCAACGACTGATCAAATGCAGATGATCAATGACTGATCAAAGGCAGATGATCAACGACTGATCAAAGGCATATGATCAACGACTGATCAAAGGCAGATGATCAACGACAGATCAAAGGCAGATAATTAATAATTGATCAAACTGTAACAAACACAACTCAAATGTTATTAAATGTCAAATTCATTTGAGTGAAATATTTAAACTGTGTCAATTTAAAGTGAATTCTTTACAAAAAAGATTTTAGATTCACAGCTTTGAAGTAAAAATACTTTGAATTAACTCTGTATTTTACTTTTGTCTTGTTTTGATTTTTTTTCCCTCTGATTCTCACTTTGCCTTAAAACAGAAACTGATTTCATTATTAAATATAATTATTTGTCTGACACTTAAAAATTAAAGTTAAATATTTATGTGGAGTCACAAAACTTTGTTACTTTAAACGATAAAAACTCTTCCTTTTAATCTTAAATAAAGACTGAAGTTTAAATTAAATTAAGTTTGAGAAACATTATCTTAAACAAATGTTGAACAGGAAGTTCAACATACAAAAGAAAAGTTACATTTCAAAAGAAAATCAACCCCATTTATTAAAATTACTGACACCGCTCAGACTCTTAATCTGAAAAACAAAGTTTCGTTTCCTCACTTTTGTCCCGGTTTATTTATTTTTTTCATTTTTTCGTCACAAATGTTGGACTTTGTTTGAACAGAACATTTCAAAATAAAAGCCTCACCTGTCGCGTGAACGAACTTTGACCTGAAGAAGAAAAAAGAAGCGAGAAAAAAAGAAAAATCACTAAAAACGTTCGTCTCGTCTTCACCGTCCCCGCCGCCATCTTTGTTTTCACTCTCAACCTCAAGTCACGTGATTTACAGCTTCCTCTGTCAGGTGACCTCTGCCGGAAACCCCGCCCCTTTGAGTCACGTGATAAAAGCTGTTCCGTTCATTCACGATCAACGTCACCATGGCAACAAAGACTTCTCACGTGAGTTTTCTCAGCTGCTGTGGAGTCGGATGTCACGAGAGGGGGCGTGATTTATAATCGTTTCTTCATAACAAAGTAAATAAACGTGTTTTAAACAGTCACGTGAACATTCCACGTGACATCCTCTCTGTCCGCGCGCCAGCTGTGCAATAAAGTTGTTTTGAAAGTTTCCTCTGTTGCCAGGACACGGGTACGCCCCGTCCCCGACTCGTTGCTAGGATACAGACGCAGACAAACGGCACCGTCAAATCGGACCATGGAGATTGTGCACGTGTACACGAAGCTCCGCGCGCACTTCGGCCGTCAGTGTGTGTTCACGGACCGGCCCGCGGACCTGCTGGTGGACGTTCAGCCGGAGCCCAGCGTCACGGAGAGATTCATCCTCCGCAGACCCCGAGAGGGGGCGCTGCAGGTGTGCAGGGACATGTCCGAGCACCAGGTGAGAGGTGACGTCACTGCTGCGTCATCAGTGCAGGAGCATGTAAAGGAGCAATGAGTGAATGCATGAATGAGTGAAGCACTAAGACCAGGACCAGTAAAGGACTAGGACTAGGACTAAGACCAGGACCAGAAAACTAGCTCTAAGACCAGGACCAGCACTAAGGCCAGGACCAGTACAGGACTTGGAACAGGACTAGCACTAAGACCAGAACCAGCACTAAGGCCAGGACCAGTACAGGACTAGGACTAAGAAACAGGACTTGGAACAGGACTAGCACTAAGACCAGAACCAGAAAATTAGCACTAAGACCAGGACCAGCACTAAGACCAGAACCAGAAAACTAGCACTAAGACCAGGACCAGGACCAGTACAGGACTAGACTAAGACCAGGACCAGCACTGGACCAGACTACCAGGACCACACTAGGACTAAGAACAGGGCTAGCACTAAGGCCAGGACCAGCACTAAGAATAGGACCAGAACAGGACTAGCACTAAGACCAGAACCAGCACTAAGGCCAGGACCAGTGCAGGACTAGGACTAAGACCAGGCACTAAGACCAGGACCAGAAAACTAGCACTAAGACCAGGACCAGTACAGTACTAGGACTAAGAACAGGGCTAGCACTAAGACCAGGACCAGCACTAAGAATAGGACCAGAACAGGACTAGCACTAAGACCAGAACCAGCACTAAGACCAGAACCAGCACTAAGGCCAGGACCAGTACAGGATTAGGACTAAGAACATGACTAGGACTAAGAACAGGGCTAGCACTAAGACCAGGACCAGTACAGTACTAGGACTAAGACCAAGACCAAGACCAAGACAAGGATTTGGATTTCGAAGTGGGATTGAGATAGACCTTGAACAGGACAAGAACCAGAACAGGACCAGGGCTAGGTTGATGACTAAGAGGTCTGAATTTGACTTGAATTAACTTTGGGACTGAACAGGATCAGGACCAAAACCAGGACTAGCATCAGATCAGGACTATGTCAATGGTAGGATGGAACAAGGATTAGGCTTGAATTGGGACTGGAGCAGCAACAACACCAAACCAGGACTAGGACCGGGTGCTAGTTTGTTGAGAGTCAGTGTTGGTTCTGTTTGTCCAGGTGAACACGGAACGTTTCGAGTCCAGCAGTTGTGGACTGAACCATGTGGAGGGAGGGTGGCCTAAAGACATCAACCCCGCCGAGATGGAACAAACCATTCGCTTCAGGAAGAAGGTGGAGAAGGACGAGGGCTACATCAACAGCATCCTGCAGCTGGGCAGCGTAAGATCCACTTCAGTCCACACCACAGTCTACATCAGTCCACATCACAGACCTTGGTTAGTTTTACTCAGCAGATAAACCTGGTTTGTGATGTCATCAGGTGATGGAGCACTGCAGCAGACAGAACAACAGCACAGACCTTTACCAGGACTACTTTGAGGACGAGGACCAAGAGGACGAGAGTCAGGAGACCACGTTCGCCAAAACCATCAACGTCTTCAGGTGCACTGATCGACACACTGATCACAGCGATCGATCGCTCCATTATAGTGATTGATCGATGTGATTGATCGGTGTGATTGATCGCTGTGATTGATCGTTGTGACTGATCGTTGTGATCGTCGCTGTGGTCGTCGCTGTGATCGGTCGTTGTGATTGATCGTTGTGATCAGTCGCTGTGATTGATCATTGTGATCAGTCATTGTGATTGATCGCTGTAATCTGTCATTGTGATTGGTCGTTGTGATTGATCGCTGTGATGGATGATTGATCGCTGAAGATTGATCGGATTGATCGCTGTGATCAGTGTGATCAGTCGTTATGATCGATCCTTGTGATTGGTCGTTGTGATTGATCGTTGTGATTGATGATTGGTTGCGATTGATCGGATCGGTCGCGATCAGTCACTGTGATCGATCGTTTTGATTCATCGCTGTGATTGGTCGTTGTGATTGATTGCTGTGATTGGTGATTGATCGCTGTGATTGATCGCTGATTGATTGCTGTGATCGGTCGTTGTGATTGATCGCTGTGATAGATCCTTGTGATTGATCGTTGTGATCATCGCTGTGAACGGTCGCTGTGATTGATCGTTGTGATTGCTCGTTCCTGTCTGCACAGAGATCCCAATGAGGTCAAACGTATGGTCACCGGTCTGTCCTGGCACCCGGACAGCGGCAGAAAGCTGGCCGCCGCCTACTCCTGCCTGGAGTTCCAGAGAAGCAGCAAAGACGTGAGCGTGGACTCGTATATCTGGGACATTGGTGAGTCAGACCGCAGCTGGACCTGAAAGCAGCACCGAGTCCAGCTCACATGGATGTTTTGTGTTTCAGAGAACCCGAACAGACCAGAGATGGCGCTGAAGCCGACGTCTCCACTCGTCTGTCTGGACTATAATCCCAAAGACTCGCACACTCTCGTGGGAGGAAGCTACAACGGACAGATCGGTGAGTCCAGGTCCAGACCGTTCAGGTCCCGACCGGGGACATTTTTCTGTCTCTAGTAACGTTCATCACATGTGGGTGTGTTTGTTTTAGCGTACTGGGACACCCGGAGAGGAGGCCACCCGGTGGAGTTTTCCTCTGTGGAGCAGAGTCACAGAGACCCAGTCTACAAAATCATCTGGCTTCAGTCCAAGACTGGGACAGACGCGTTCTCTGCGTCCACCGACGGACAGGTTTGAATTATTATATCTGTGCACGCCCCCTGCTGGCCAAGAACCAACACGACACAGATCACCTGACGAAAGACTGATCTGTGTCCACGGATGATACAGGTTCTGTGGTGGGACATCCGTAAGATGAGTGAGCCCACAGAGCGTCTGGTTCTGGACCTGGGCAGGGAGGGGAACCTGGACCGAGCTTTAGGAGCCATCTCTCTGGAGTTTGAAGCCACGATGGTGAGATCAGGTTTTATGACCACATTTACTGTGAGATTGTGGTCTGATGTGGACTTCAGTCTGTTTCTGTCCTCCATGTCTCTGCAGCCGACTAAGTTGATGGTGGGGACAGAGCAGGGCGTGGTCGTCTCCTGTAACAGGAAAGCAAAGACTCCGGCCGAGAAGATCGTCTGTACGTACGACGGTCACCATGGACCCGTCTACGCCCTGCAGAGGAACCCATTCTTCCCCAAAAACTTCCTGACTGTGGGGGACTGGACCGCCCGGATCTGGTCTGAGGACATCAAGGAGTCGTCCATAATGTGGACCAAGTAGGACTGAGACACGCTGATGTCCTGCTCCGTTTGTGTCAAACTCCAGATTTCACACATGTTCTTCCCACAGATATCAGATGTCCTTCCTGATGGATGCCTGCTGGAGTCCAGTCCGACCGTCCGTCTTCTTCACGGTGAAGATGGACGGCGTGTTGGACGCCTGGGACGTCCTGCTGAAACAGAACGACCCGGTGCTGAGTGTCAAGGTGCTGGAGTCTCCCTGTGAGGGACACGTGGTGTCTGTGTCCCCGCTAACGCTGACGTGTCTCTGGTCCTCAGGTGTGTGACGAGGCTCTGTTCAGTCTCAGCGTTCACCATCACGGACGCTTGGTGGCGTGCGGTTCTCAGCAGGGTGGAGCCACGCTGCTGGAGGTGTGTCCCGGTCTGTCCACTGTCCAGAAGAACGAGAAGAGTCTGCTGGCTGCGGTGAGAACCCCGTCCCGTACAAGCGTTTTAACTGTTCATCAGACAAAGGTCAAAGTTCAACCAACAACAAACACCACACGTCATCACTTAAAGCTGTAGTAGGTAACTTTTGAGCTGGAGTGGGCGGAGTCAGAAGTAAAAACTGTAGAGTTCTCTTCCTTCAGTTTCTGTGATATCGCCACCTGCTGGTCTGCCATGACAGACAACAGAGAGTATTTTGATCAATGCTGCTGTGGGCGTGGCCTAGAGATGACCTCATAAATTGTGGACGTTTGTCTCCAGATGTTTGAGCGTGAGACGAAGCGTGAGAAGATCCTGGAGGCTCGACAGAAGGAGCTCCGCCTTAAGGAGAGGAGTCGCTCGGCACAGAGCCGAGAGGAGGAGGTCACAGGTCGGGAGGAGGGGGAGGAGACTCCCGATCAGCTGATCCTCAACGCTGAGAACAACTTCTTCAACATGGTGGAGGCGGAGCTAAGGAGGAGGAGGGAGAGGGAGGAGAAAGAAAACCAGGTGATCACAGCTACAGCCTTATATAATGTTTGTGTGTGTGTGTGTGTGGGAGTGTGTGTCTGTGTGTGGGGAGTGTGTGTGTGTGTGTGTGTGTGTGGGAGTGTGTGTCTGTGTGGGTGGGTGTGTGTGCGTATGTGTGTGTGCGTGCTTGCGTGTGTGTGTGTGTGTGTGTGGGATAGTGGTTTACAAAAGTCTGCACGATCATGTGACGCGTCTTTATCTGCGTGACGTGCCGATCATGTGACGCGTCTTTATCTGCGTGACGTGCTTCATCATGCGTGACGCGATCTGCGCGTCTTTATCTATGCGTGGCGATCGCGGTTGTATCATGTGGTGCTTTACGATGCGTGTAGCCGCGTCTTTATCTGCGTGGCGATGCCAATCTCATGTAGCGTATTATTTACGTGGCGTGATAGCGTGCGATCATGTGACGCGTCTTTATCTGCGTGACGTGCCGATCATGTGACGCGTCTTTATCTGCGTGACGTGCCGATCATGTGACGCGTCTTTATCTGCGTGACGTGTCGATCGTGTGACGCGTCTTTATCTGCGTGACGTGTCGATCGTGTGACGCGTCTTTATCTGCGTGACGTGTCGATCATGTGACACAGAGATCACAGACTTTTATAACACAAGTCTTGAGTTAAGTGGATAAAATAAAGACTAATGAAAACATAAACATTTAAATGTTGTTTTTCAGGAAAAAGACGTTTGTGAAGAAAAAGAAGTGAAAGACGACCGAGAAACTTCAGAGTTTTAATGTGGAACAAAACCTGGATCTGGTGCAGTTTTCACGCTTGATCAAGATTTTTTTTTAAAAACTTCAAATGTCCAACTTTATTGACAGTTTCAGTTTTAGTGTCTTAATCTTTTTCTTCTGAATCAAAATCTAATTTGTTAACATTTTGAATTTTAACTTATGGAATAAAGTAAAATATATATATATATATATATATATATACATACAGTACATACATATGTACATGAATAACAACGTCATCACAATTATTTATGTGTCACACCTCTCTGTATAATCTTTTATTTTCTCTTTTACTTTTTAATGATTATATTTTTTCTCAGTATCATGTTTTTTATTTGTTATTTTAATATTGTTCTATTTGCTGTGATGCTGTTGTTTACCTTTGACTAACTCTAACCCATGTGCCTGGAAGTTTATGCACAAATGCAAATAAAAACCATGACGTCAGAGCGATGACGTCACAACGAAACCACTCGGCGAAACGTTTACTTTTTTTCTTTCTTTCTTTTTTATCAATAAACGTGTGTTTTTTTTCTTCACGTGCAGATAGCGTTGGTTAGTGTGGTTAGCATTAGCGTTAGCGCCTCTGGTTCTGCGGCCACGTTCCCTGCGTGGACGCTGACGTCACACGAGTCAAAAACGTCACGACGCAGTGACGCCGCGTAGGTCGGGGAAGCCGGAAGTGACCTGGCTTTGTTTACATTGCGCTCTTTGTTTCGCGGAAAATGTCGAAGAAACGCTGGAGGCGCGCGGAGAACCCGAGCCTGAAGGCCGCGGTGGAGCAGCAGCTCGCGGCCGCGGCAGAGCACATCCTCCGCCTGCTCACCGGAGCTCCGCCGCCCGAGCCCCAGCACCTGAAGCGGCTGGTGGCCGAGCGCATCACCGCCGCCGTGGAGGAGATCTTCACCGCGTTCAGAGCCTCCAGGGCCGGGGACAGAGACCCCGAGGAGGCCGGGGACAGAGCAGAGGGGACAGGTGAGTGTCCACAAGACAGACAGACAGACACACACACACACACACACACACACACTCGACCATGTGAAATGTCACGATTATAGTAAAGTATATAAATGTAAACTCCATGGAGAGTTGAAATTGAACATCTGTTTTTGTTTGTTTGAAGTCACGTGACTGGAGACTGTGATTAAAGACGTGATGTTTTCATGTTTGCAGAGTTGTGTCTGTCGTTCGGCGTCCGGCTGAAGGAGTCTCCTCCCGGAACATCCGTCTCTGAACCAGAGCGGCGAGTAGCATCTCCAGAGGACGGCCCTGCTGAGGAGGAGGAGGAGGAGGACGATGAAGAGACAACGTCTCTCTGCTGCCGGGTCTGCGGGAAGCTCTTTGACCGAAAAGGCTTTTTGATGAAACACGCAGAGAAACACTTAAAGGAGGCTGGAAGTCAGTGCGGTCTGTGCGGGGAGCGTCTGGAGTCGAGCGCCGCTCTGAAGCTCCACCTCCAAAGTCACCGCGACAGCAGCAGGACCTGCGACGTCTGCGGGAAGAAGTTCCCGTCCATCCGAGCTCAGGAGACGCACCTGAGACTGCACACGGGAGAGAAGCCATTCACCTGCCACGTCTGCGGAAAACACTTCAACCAGAAAGGAAACCTGTCGACGCACCTGAGGATCCACACGGAGGAGAAGCCGTTCAGCTGCAGCGTCTGCAGCAAACAGTTCAGTCACGCCGGGTCACTGGAGCGTCACGCCAAGGTCCACGACGGACAGACGCCGTTCAGCTGCAGCGTCTGCAGGGAAGGGTTTTCAAAGAGCGCCGAACTGAGGCAGCACAGTCTGAGCCACGCGTCCACCTCCAGGAGCCGACGCTCCAAACCCAGTCTGAGTCCGTCTCACTGCTGCAAGGTCTGCGGGAGCGCCTTTCACAACAAAGGAAACTTTGTCCGACACGCCGAGACTCATTCCAAAGATCCCCAGTGTCTCTGCGGTGTCTGCGGCGACCAGTGTGAGTCGCCAGAGAGTCTGCAGATCCACATCCAGAGCCACCGAGAAAGCAGCAGGATCTGCGACATCTGCGGAGCCAGCTTCAGGGACATGGAGATCCACATGAGGACGCACACCGGACAGAAACCCTTCCAGTGCAAAGACTGTGGCAAGGACTTCCCCAGGAAAGGGTCTCTGGAGCGGCACATGAAGCTGCACGGCGGCGAGCGGCCGTTCATCTGCGAGTTCTGTGGGAAGACGTTCATCGAGAACACGGTCCTCAGGAGACACATCAAGAGCCACACGGGTGGAAAGCCCCGGATTTACTCCTGCGACGTCTGCAGCAAGAAATTCACCATGAGCCAGCACCTGGATGTCCACAAGAGGATCCACACCGGAGAAAAACCGTACACGTGCCGGGTCTGTGGGAAGAACTTCCGCCAAATCGGCAACCTGGACTCGCACATGAGGATCCACACGGGTGAGAAGCCGTTCATCTGCAGCCTCTGCGGGAAGAGGTTTCGCCAGAAGATCTCGCTGGAAACGCACGAACGGTTCCACAAGAAGGAGAAGCCCTTCGGCTGTCAGCTCTGCAGCAAAGGCTTCGTCCAGAAGATCGACCTGAAGAGACACATGCTGACGCACACCGGCGAGAAACCGTATAGCTGCCACGTCTGCGGCAAGAGCTACCAGGAGAAGCGCTCGGTGGACTCGCACATGAAGGTCCACACCGGAGATCTGGGTCCCAAACACTCGTCTGTGACGCAGAAACCACAGGAAGTTCACAGCGACTTCATCCAGCTGTGAGGGCAACAGGAGACCACTACAGGACAGGAGAGGAAAGACATTTTAGTCACTTTTGTGTTTTTAAAAACAGCTCCACTCACTGGACAACTTAAGGAACTGGTCTGGACTACAGTGCGGGTCAGAAAACTGTTAAAAGTTCAGGGTTTTTTAAAAGTGAGAATGTTACATCGACACGCCGCACGGTAAAAGTATTGGTTAGCTGACTTGTCATGTGACTCAACTGGCTGCATTTGATTGGCAGGATTTTGTCAGCCATCGCCAACAGGGAGAGAAATAGATCGCACATGAAATAAAACAATAAAATGGAGCGATTTTAAAGTTCCGTGCTTTCTTCAAATATATACTCAAGTAAAAGTTTGTTGCAATAAAACAATTTAACTATATAAAACTATGTAAAAACAATAAAAGTTCCTCAAGTATTTGTAACGGAGTAAACGTAGCGTGTTACTTCTCACCTCTGAGGTTTGGTGTCAGAGCGGGAGATAAAGACGCTTCCCACGGGTCCTTGAAAGTTTGTGATTTGGAAGGTTTTTTTCAAGGCCCTTGAAAAGTGCTTGAATTTCTTTTTGATAAACATGGGTCCTTGAAAGTGCTTGAATTTTGAACGCCACCTGCTGTTCACGCCCTGCGTTCCTTGATGTATGAGACGAGGCCGTCGCAGGACAGACAGTGGACAGTGTCTCTAAAGTGAAGACACAGAGAGAAAATGACCAAAGACAAGTGTGCTGACAATCACTTATACACAATAAAAGTGGACAAAGACGCTCTTACAAGTTGTCCTCCCGTCTGAAGCTGAGTCAGCACATTTGGTCCTTGAATTTGCTGTGAACCGTGGTGTGAGAACCCTGTCCCTTTAATATCAGGTCTGTCTGAAGCTGTGTTTTTTTAAAATAAAAGCTTCATGTTTTAAAACACTTTATTTTTGTACTGATCAATAAAAGTGATCATAAACAAACTCCTTTATTCACATATCAATGATTTCCCTTTAACTTGTAACCTGAAGTCAAATGCGTCGCAGATGATTCCATGTCACATATGTACGAAGGAGTATTAAAGATCAGGCAAAAAAATAATAAATCCGGCACAAAAAAGAAAAAAAAAGTCAGGCAAAAAAATAATAAATCCGCACAAAAAGAAAAAAGTCAGGCAAAAATAATAAATCCGGCAAAAGAAAGAAAAAAGTCAGGCAAAAAATAATAAATCCGGCACAAGAAAGAAAAAAAAGGTCAGGCAAAAAATAATAAAGAAAGAAAAAAAAAGTCAGGCAAAAATAATAAATAAAGGCCGCACAAGAAAGAAAGAAAAAAAAGTCAGGCAAAAAAATAATAAATCCGCACAAGAAAGAAAAAAAAAGTCAGGCAAAAAATAATAAATCCGGCACAAGAAAGAAAGAAAAAAGTCAGGCAAAAAAATAATAAATCCGGCACAAGAAAGAAAAAAAAAAGTCAGGCAATATCAAAATACTATAGTGGATGGCCATGTCTGCCTCTACAGACACGTTTTGTTTTGGCTGTTTATTTATTTTTTTGGCTGTTTATTTATTTTTTTTGGCTGTTTATTTATTTTTTTTGGCTGTTTATTTATTTTTTTGGCTGTTTATTTATTTATTTATTTATTTTGGCTGTTTATTTATTTTGGCTGTTTATTTATTTTTCCCTGCTAATACTCCTTCGTACATATGAGTTCTTCTCTCACGTTGACGTCTGTCATTCCGTCTTCGTCCTCCAGTCCAGCAGAGGTCGCTGTTCGCTCACCGTCGTCGACGCGGAACTCTCTCTCTGTTTACTTCCCTCGGTGTCTCTGTGTCTTTTGTCCGCAGTGAGAGACAAACAGCGGTAAAATGTGCGGCGTGCAGCAGCTGCGGGTGTCGGTACATGCGCGGATCAGCGCTGCCGCTGAAGACTTTCTGCTGCAGGTGGACAAAGAAGAAGAAACGGCTCCGGTCCCGGCGCTGAGAGCGCTGCTCACCGAGCGACTCGCGGCGGCGGCGGAGGAGATCGTCGCTCTGTTTGAGGAAACCGTGGCGGAGTACGAAGACCGAGTGGAGCGGTCAGAGCGGGAGATCCAGAGCCAGAGGAGGCTGCTCGATGCCGTGCTGAAGCCCGAGGTCAGGCTGCTGCACACAGCAGGTCAGAGGTCAGGCTGCTGCACACAAACTATTCAAGTAACGGATCAAGTTTGTGTCACACCAAACCTCATAGAGAAAATCAGGGATTTTAAACTCACACACACACACACACACACACACACACACACACAGGCTGCTGCCTCCATCACTAAGTTCAAATGTCTGATTTTAGTGAATTCGGCTTTTAAAATCCTTCATTTAGACCAGGGCTGTCAAACTAATTTTTGTTCAGGGGCCACATACAGCACAATATGATCTCAAGGGGGCCGGACCAGTAAAAATAGCAAAATAATAGAATAATAACTTATGAACAACAAGAACTCCTTTGTTTTTTCTCCTTTGTTTTACATTTAATGAAGGATAATTTTACAAAACATGACATTATCATGCCTAAATGTACTATTTACACTGGATCTATAAAGGCACAAACATTTAGTCACGGGTATCTGGAGCATTTGACATTACGTTTAGATTAGTGTGAAATTTTAACAAATTCATCCTGTGGGCCAGATTGGACCCTCTGGTGGGCCGGTTCTGGCCCCCGGGCCGTATGTTTGACACCCCTTATTTAGACTTAACTCAGTGACACAAAGTGACCACACGAGGCAGCAGAGGACCAGCAGCTCCTGAGTCCTCGCCAGCTAAAATCACTGATTTTCTCTATGGACTTTGGTGTGGGGGAGTGAGTGAGTGAGTGAGTGAGTGTGTGTGTGTGTGTGTGTGTGTGTGTGTGTGTGTGTGTGTGTGTGTGTGTGTGTGTGAGAGTGAGTGGTTTACAAGTGTCTGTGTCACAGTGAGATAAAGACGTGATCATATCTTTTTAGATGACTATAACTGTGACCTCATTATCTTGCCTCACGTTTGTCTCCCTTTACTTCAGCTGAGTTGAAGTGCGCCCCCTGCTGATGTAAAACTCAATTCACTGACCAATGGTTAACCCTTGATCTCCATCATGTGACATCACTGTAGTGTTTTGTCTCCCCAGATCTGCCTCAGTCCCTGATCCTGGACCAGACCAATGCTCATTCTCCTGGCGCTGCAGAACTGAACCGGACTGAAGCGAACAACTGTGACAGCGAAGCTCTCTGCGCACGATCACCTCCACGATCACCTCCCCCACCTCGGCTCCCCTCCCCCTCTGAAAAGCCTCCCGAGTCTCCTCCCAGCTCAGTCGTCCACAGCAACGATGATTCGGACGATGGCGACGACTGGGCCGAACAGAAACCTCCTCCCAGATCTCCAAACAAAAAGAAAAGAGGTCGTCCGCCGCTCGCCAGTCACGAGCGGAAAAAGCGTTTGGCGCGCCGGCGTCAGCGGTCGCCTCAGAGGTTCAGCTGCCTGGTCTGTGGACGCGCTCTGCAGGGCAAAGGTTACCTGCTCAAACACGTCCTCCAGGTCTGCGCCAAAAACCCCCACCACCGCTGCGGCTACTGCGGCGAGCGCTTGGACTCGGCCGGCGAGCTGCGGGTTCACCTGCAGGAGCATCGGGAGCGCTGCAAAACCTGCGGCTTCTGCGGGAAGAGCTTCGCGTCCATTCTGGCGCAGGAGCTGCACGTGCGCATGCACACGGGAGAGAAGCCGTTCAGCTGCAGCGTCTGCGGCAAGATGTTCAGTCAGAAGGGAAACCTGACGTCACACATGCGCGTGCACACGGAGGACCGAGCGTTCCGCTGTCAGGAGTGCAGCCGCGCCTTCTTTCACATGACGTCTCTGCAGCGCCACATGCAGGCGCACGGCGGCGCCGCCGCTCACGCCTGCGCCGTCTGCGCGCAGGAGTTCAAGAAGAAGATCGGCCTGCGGCAGCACATGGAGAGCGAGCACACGGACGTCACGCAGGCGCAGAGGCAGCGCCGCCACTCGTCGCAGTCTCACGTCTGCAAAGTGTGCGGGGAAACGTTTGGCAGGAAGAAGTTGTTGGCGAAGCACGTGGAGACTCACCTTCAGGATCCAAACTTCAGCTGCGGACTCTGTGGGAGCCAGTACGAGTCCGCAGCCAACCTCGCCGCCCACCTGCGCAGCCACCGCGACGTCAAAAACACCTGCGACATCTGCGGGAAGTGCTTCCCTGCGCAGGCGGCGCTGCTGATGCACCTGAGGATCCACACCGGAGAAAAACCCTTCAGCTGCCGCTTCTGCGGGAAATCCTTCAACCAGAGCGGAAACCTGAAGACGCACCTGAAGATCCACACGGGCGAGCGCGCGTTCTCCTGCAGCGTCTGCGGCAAGGGCTTCACGCAGAAGCAGACGCTGGACACACACGTGCGCTTCCACAACAAGGAGAGGCGCTTCCTGTGTCAGGTGTGTGGGAAGGGCTTCATGCAGGAAGTGGACCTGAAGAGGCACCTGCTCATCCACACCGGGGAGAAACCGTACTCCTGCAGGTTCTGTGGACGCAGCTTCCAGGCCAAGAGGTCGCTCAATGGACACCTCAAAGTCCACACAGCAGGGGGCGGTGCGGAGACTGAACTGGACCTTGATCAGGACTCGGAGCAGCAGAGAAAAGACGGTTCGCACTCGGGATTCCTGCAGCTGTAGAAGACGGAGCGTTTGGTCTGAGAACAGGTCCAGTTTAAAGCGGTTTTTATGGACCTCGTCTCCTGTGAACTCACAGGTGGCGCTCTCGAGCCAAGCTTCACACAAACATAGACAAACTGTCCGTCTGTCAGTGAGTTCAAGATTTACGTTTTCAGATTTACGTCAGTGACACAAAGTGACCACACGAGGCAGCAGAGGACCAGCAGCTGCTGATGTCATCGCTGATGTCATCGCTGTCTCGTTCTTTTCTTCAAGGAATAAAAAACAAACTTATAAAAACCTGAACTGTCCCTTTAATGATCTGTTAACTCTTTTTTTTTTTACATGTTTAATTAAAAACATGTTTTTCAAACTCTTTCCTTTCAGAAATCTTTATTTTCTAAAATGTATTTGTGTATTAAAATACTCATATGAAGTAGATGTACTTCACTCATGTATTCATCATTATTCATATTAATAAACAGTGTAGTTCCACAGGGGGCAGCCAGTTTTTTTCCTGCTGGTTCCCGCTGAAGGTCCAGTTCTTCTGGTGGAGGCGGAGCATCAGCTGCAGCGACAGAACCGCCTGCTGGAGGCGCCGCTGAGCCCACAGGTCCCACTCCAGAGGACAGGTGAGTGGAACTGACCGATGGGCGGATCCACAGCGGCAAGAAATCTCTGACACCTGTGGGAGGAGCTTGGTGTTCCATTGCAGCATCTGTTGCGCCTTCTTCAGGCCGGTGGGAGTACTGAGCATCCATGAGAAGCCGCTAACGCTTCAGCGCCAAAGGCATGTGACCATCCACTTCCACAGGAAAGAGCGAGTCTTTAGCCGACACCAGGAGTGCAGAGGTCGTACACGCATAGAGTTCGTACTCGCGTGGTGTTCGTACACTGTTCGTATGCGTGTAGAGTTTGTACACAAAGAGTGCGCGTACAAACGTGTGGTGTTTGTACACTTGCAGAGTTCGTATGCGTCGTACACTGTTCGTATGCGTGTAGAGTTCGTATGCGCACACGAAGAGTTCGTACTCGCGAAGCGTTCGTACATGCGTGATGTTTGTACACTTGCAGAGTTCGTACACGCGTAGGGTTCGTACTCGCGTGGTGTTTGTACATTAGCAGAGTTCGTATGCGTGTAGAGTTCGTACACGCAGTAGGGTTCGTACTTGCGAAGAGTTCGTACACGCGTGATGTATGTACAATTGCAGAGTTCGTATGCGTCGTACACTGTTTGTATGCGTGTAGAGTTCGTATGCGCACACGAAGAGTTCGTACTCGCGTGGTGTTTGTACACTTGCAGAGTTCGTACAAGCGTAGGGTTCGTACTTGCGTGGTGTTTGTACATTAGCAGAGTTCGTATGCGTGTAGAGTTCGTACACGAGGTCAGAGTTCGTGTGTGTGCGTGTGACTGTGTGTGTGTGCGCGTGTGTGCATGTGACTGTGTGTGAGTGTGTGTGCGTGTGACTGTGTGTGTGAGTGTGTGTGCGTGTGACTGTGAGAGTGTGTGCGTGTGACTGTGTGTGTGTGAAAGTGTGTGTGTGACTGTGTGTATGTGAAAGTGTGCGTGTGAAAGTGTGTGTGTGTGCGTGACTGTGCGTGAGTGTGTGACTGTGTGTGTGTGTGTGGACTGTGTGTGTGTGTGAGAGTGTGTGCATGTGACTGTGAGAGTGTGTGCATGTGACTGTGTGCGTGTGAAAGTGTGTGTGCGTGCGTGTGACTGTGTGTGTGTGACTGTGTGTATGTGAAAGTGTGTGCGTGTGACTGTGTGTGTGTGTGTGACTGTGTGTATGTGAAAGTGTGTGCGTGTGACTGTGTGTGTGTGACTGTGTGTGTGACTGTGTGCGTGTGACTGTGTGTGTGTGACTGTGTGTGTGTGACTGTGTGTAGGTGGGAGGTGATCATTTCCAGGAAGAGGTGCAAAGAGGGAGAGTTTGTGTTTGTGTGTAACAAAGTGATTTCCTGGTCAACCGGGTGTATCCTGTTCACACACACACACACACACACACACTCTCTTTGTATGTGTGTGTGTCCATTAACTTTACAAACACACACAGATTCTGACATCAGAACAAAAGTCATGACGTCAGATTGATTTTAAATCCACAGAATAAATCACAGGCTGTTGTTAAACATTAACACACTGTTATCGTTGATGTTTTTTTAAACATTTTTCTTCCTGATAAATAATGTGACACACACACACACACACACACATTCTGATCTCAGAGGATTAGTTTATATTTAGGCTGAACAAACTCAGAGTTATAAGTGAAAGGTCCTGGAATAATCCAGGCTTTAAAATAACAAACATCAATAATAAAGAGAATTCAGGAGATTCAGGTTTAATGTTGACCACACACACACACACACACACACACACACACACACACACACACTCTCACTCTCCCACACCAAAGTCCACTGAGAAAATCAGCTGCTGCTCCTCTGCTGCCTCGTGTGGTCACTTTGTATCACTGAGGTCAATCACTAAAATCACACATTTGAACTTAGTGATGGAGGCTGTGTGTGTGTGTGTGTGTGTGTGTGTGTGTGTGTGCCAGATTTACTGAGTTGAACACCAGGTGGCGCCACAGTCCTCAATAATATGAACCTTTAACACAATCACGAATCAAACTCAGGCGCGTGCACGAACACTTTTGAAAAGAAGCCCCCCACACACACACACACACACACAACCCGCCACCAGAAAAAGTGCCCGTGTGCGCGCGCTCGCCAGTGCTGCTTGGTGAGTGACGGCGAGAGCAGCGACTCTGAACCTGGGACATTACCGGGACATCTGGACACGATTTCTGTCTCTGTGGTAGACTAACACCGCGAGACGCAAGGGGAAACGTTCAGGGACAGACAGACAGACAGAGACAGACAGACACACTGAGAGAGAGAGAGGTTTTTCTTTTCATCTTTTTTCTTTCTTATTTTTGTTCTTCATCTGGAAACATGAAGCTGCTGCACTGAAGACCTGAGACCGGGACTGAAGACCTGAGACCGGGACTGAAGACTGAAGACCTGAGAGACTGAAGACCTGAGACCGACTGAAGACTGAAGACCTGAGACCGGGACTGAAGACCTGAGACCGGGATTGAAGACTGAAGACCTGAGACCGGGACTGAAGACCTGAGACCGGACTGAAGACCTGAGCAGGTAAAAAGCATCAGAAACACTTTCAGCTGATTCAGTTCAAAGATAAAATCCTTATCAAATAAACGTAAGTTATTGTTGTTGTCATGAGACGAAGTGGAGTAAAAGTGTGAATAATGTTATAACGTCATTAAATAATGTTATAACGTCATTAAAAAATGTTATAACGTCATTAATTATATTATAACGTCATTAAATAATGTTATAACATCATTAAAAAATGTTATAACGTCATTAATTATATTATAACGTCATTAAATAATGTTATAACATCATTAAAAAATGTTATAACGTCATTAAAAAATGTTATAACGTCATTAAATAATGTTTTAACGCATTAAAAATGTTATAACGCCATTAAAAATGTTTTAACGTCATTAAAAAATGTTATAACGTCATTAAAAAATGTTATAACGTCATTAAATAATGTTTTAACGTCATTAAAAAATGTTAGAATGTCATTAAAAAATGTTATAACGTCATTAAATAATGTTTTAACGTCATTAAAAAATGTTAGAATGTCATTAAATAATGTTATAACGTCATTAAATAATGTTATAACGTCATTAAATAATGTTATAACGTCAGTAATTATGTTATAACGTCATTAAATAATGTTATAACGTCATTAAATAATGTTAGAATGTGATTAAATAATGTTAGAATGTGATTAAATAATGTTATAATGTCATTAAATAATGTTAGAACGTCATTAGAAAATGTTAGAACGTCATTAAATAATATTAGAATGTGATTAAAGGGGACATATTATGCAAAATCCACTTTTTAACCATTTTAATACTTATATTTGGGACTCTGGAGGCCCTACCAGTCGCCAAAGTGTGGAGAAAGAATACTCAGTCATGTTTTCGTGGTCCCCCTTAGTGTAAGTATATGCCATAAAACACTCCATGTTGAATTCTCTGCGCTTATGACGGCAGCATGCGCATTTCACCGCCAATGTCACCGCCCCACCAGTAAGTTTACTTGGAGAGCTCCACCTTAGCTCCACCTTAGCTCCACCTTGTCCCTGCGAGAGTGCAGGCGAGGGAGGAAGAGCGATATTATGTCAACGCGGAGGGACAAGTGTGCTGTTGGTGGCTGCACAGTGGAGCACAGTGTTTTACAGAGGATTTTATATATGAAGCTAATGTGCCGGATAAAGTCAGCAAACGTGTGTTTGCACCACTTCACATCAGTATTTAGTCAGCGACGTACAAACACACACATTGTTAAGAAAAGGTCACACAGAGGTCATAACTGACCATTCTGACACGTCCTAATTAAACATATTTGTTCAGTACGTCCTCCATGACCGGAGCACACACTCAGTCTGATACAGTCACATACAAAGGTCAGCGGTGGATCAGTGGTGCTGTCCCTAAATAACGTCATTAAATAATGTTAGAATGTATGTGTTGTGATTTTAGTGAATTTGGCTTTTGAAATAATTCACTCAGATTGACCTCAGTAACACAAAGTGACCACACGAGGCAGCAGAGGAGCAGCAGCTAAAATCACTGATTTTCTCTCTGGACTCTGGTGTGGGAGAGTGAGTGTGTGTGTGTGTGTGTGTTGGAGAGTGAGTGGTTTAAAAACGTCAGTCAAACAGTGAGATAAAGACGTGATCATGTGACGTAGAGATGGTAGATTTTATTTATACAGCACAGACAACCCTGATGATCTGAACTGTGTTTCCATGCAGCTCGTCTCCATGACGTCCACGTGTCACTTCCTCTTCCTCTTCCTCTTCCTCCTCACACAGTCAGCTGACTCCTCTCCCTCTGTTGACAACACCACCGAGGATCTACAGGAAGTGACTCTGGCCGCCATTTTACCGATGACTAACACAGAGTATGCGTGGGCGTGGCCTCGTGTGGCGCCCGCGCTCCAGGAGGCGGTGCAGCGGGTGAACTCTGACCCGTGGCTGCTGCCTGGCCTGAAGCTCCGCCTTCTTAACGGCAGCTCAGAGAACCGTGACGGTTTCTGCTCGGACTCGATGGCACCGCTGGTCGCTGTCGACTTTAAGATGTCCAACGACCCCTGGGCGTTCATCGGCCCCGGCTGCGATTATTCTTCTTCACCTGTCGCCCGCTTCACGACACACTGGGGCGTTCCCATGGTGACCGCCGGCGCCCGCGCCATCGGCTTTGAGCACTACGCAGCGGTCACCAACACAGGCCCCACCCACAAGAAGCTGGGCGAGTTTGGCGCCAGCATTCAGGAGATGTTGGGCTGGCGGCAGCACGCCATGCTCGTGTTCAGCGACAACAAAGACGCCAACGACGACCGCTCGTGCTACTTCGCCGCAGAAGGACTTTACACGGTGCTGGGAAACCACAATGTGTCCATCAGAGATCACGTGATCGACGCCGACGTCAACTACAAGACGGTGGTTCAGATGATCCGAGACAACGGCAGAGGTCAGAGGTCACACTTCATGTCCTCCTTATTCAACTTCCTGTTTCCTGTCTGCTGCTCCTCGTCTTTTAAAGATGACATGACCTCACATCACATGACATCACGTGACGTTACAGTCGTTGCTTACTGCAGGTGTGGCTAGCTGCAGTCGTTGCTAATAGCAGATGTTGCTAGCTGCAGTCGTTGCTAACAGCAGGTGTGGCTAACTGCAGTTGTTGCTAACAGCAGGTGTAGCTAACTGCAGTCGTTGCTAACAGCAGGTGTGGCTAAATGCAGTCATTACTAATAGCAGATGTTGCTAGGTGCAGTCGTTGCTAACGGCAGGTGTGGCTAAGTGCAGTCGTTGCTAACAGCAGGTATAGCTTCACAGTACTTGTATCAGTGACATATAAAGCTCATTCTCATTCTAGCTAACGTGTTCCAGGGTCAAATTATGATTAGCTGTACCCTCAGATCTGGTTTTCTGGAGTAACTAGCTCACCAGTAAGCTACTGAGTGAGCTTTAAATATATGATTTTCAGTTGTAATAACATTAAAACACAGTTAAACTAGCAGTCAATTAGCATTGGACTGATGCTCACTCCAAATGAAACACTGCTAACTCTGTCAAGGAAATGTATTGGCTAGCCACCTGGTTAGCTCGTTAGCACCGCTGTATCGTTATATACGTATAAAATCATCCGCCATCTTAACTATCGACGTTACTGTTAAATGACTAAATGCTAAATGACATGTAATGTACTGTTAGCATGTTGTTAGTATTATGGTATGCTCCACAGTCAGTGTGTGTGTGTGTGTGTTGTTGGTATTATGGTATGTTCTACACTAAGTGTGTGTTGACGAGGCTCTCTATAACACGCTGTTATTTTGACGTTAATTTAATTTTTGTGATTTTTGTTTCTCATGTGGAGCGGTTACATTTGTACGTGTGAACGCATCACTGCGAAAAAAAAACATGTGACTAGTAATGCTAACAATGGCTAACAATAACTAGCTTGGAATACGATCAACAAATCTTTGTTTTTTTTTTAATGTGTTAAGAAAAGTATTGTGGGAATCGTAGTTACCGCAAAGACACACACACACACACACACACACACACACTAACTGCTTCTGTCATCCTCTAACTGGGGCCATCTGTTGCCACCAGCAACACATGAATGTACTTAAAGTAATTATGAGTGTGTGTGTGTGTGTGTGTGTGTGTGTGAACATATCACATTACATCTGATCTGCTGCTGATAACGAGCGAGGAGGGGCGGAGTAGTGATAATCACCATGGCAACTGACCAGCTGAGCTGTGACGTCATCACTCTGGGACAGTTAACCTCAGAGGACAAAACTGGACACAGAGTTTGAAGAATGTCAATCAGACCTGAGGACGACACCAGAGACAAAGAGACAAAACCACAAGAGACAAAGAGACTAAATCAGAGCCAAAGAGACAAAACCACAAGAGACAAAATCAGAGATAAAGAGACGAAACCACAAGAGACACAACCAAAAAAAGACAAAACCACAAGAGACAAAGATACAAAACCACAAGAGTCAAAACCACAAGAGACAAAACCACAAAGAGAGAAAACCACAAAGAGACAAACCCACAAGAGAAAGACACACAACCAGAGACAAACCAACAAAGAGATAAAGACACACAACCAGAGACAAACCCACAAAGAGACAAAACCACAAGAGACAAAGACACACAGCCAGAGACAAAGAGACAAACCCAAAAAAAGACAAAACCAGAGACAGAGACAAAACCAAAGACAAAGAGACAAAACCACAAGAGACAAAACTAACCTCTTCATGTCTTCTTCTTCTTCTTCATGTCTCCTTCAGTGGTCTACCTGTGCTCTTCCTGGGACATCCTGAGGACTCTGATGGTCCAGTTCTGGAAGGAGGGTGTGGATTTAAAGGAATACGCCTTCTTCTTCATTGACCTGTTTGCTGAGGGTTTGGGGGGGCGGAGTCCAATCAGACCCTGGTTCAGAGGAGACCACGATGATGTCACTGCCCGACTGGCGTTCAGGGTGAGGGACTTTTCCAGATGTTTAATGAGACGCAGACTCTGAGACGCAGACTCTGAGACGCAGTTGTGTTTGTCTTCAGAGTGTGAAGGTGTTGACGTACATGGAGCCGCAGAATCCTCAGTATCTGCAGTTTGTTCACGCTCTGAAAATCAACGCCAAGGAAATGTTCAACTTCACCATCGAGGACTCTCTGGTACCAACATTAGCACTGTTAGCAACGTTAGCACCGTTAAAAAACAACAAACAAACAAAAGTCTATGATCTCTACGTCACATGATCACGTCTTTATCTCACTGTGACACACACACACACAGTTCAAATGTCTGATTCTGTCACATCAATGTTTGAAATCCAACGTTCACGTCAGTGACACAGAGTGACCACACGAGGCAGCAGAGGAGCTAAAATCCCTGGTTTTCTCTGTGAGCTTTGGTGTGGGAGAGTGGGTGTGTGTGGGTGTGTGTCTCACAGTGAGATAAAGACGTGATCATGTGACGTGGATTTAGTTGGATTTAAGTGAGATTATTAAAGCTTCGCTTGTTTCTTGGATCGCTAATAACAGCGTGTTGTTGTGTTTCAGTATAATCTGATCGCTGGAGGCTTCTATGATGGAGTCATGCTCTACGCTCACGCTCTCAATGAGACTCTGGCTGAGCTGCGAGGACCGGGACCAGGACTGGGTCCAGTCCACAGGCCTAAAGAGGACCTGGTGACCAGGAAGATGTGGAACAGAACTTTCCCAGGTGAGGAGGACACCTGTCTCCGTGTCTCCTGTGTCCATCTGTCCTCTCTGGACTGGTGTGGGACAGTAAGTGGTTTCCTGTCTCACAGTGAGACAAAGTGCTCGCTGTGGTTTTCCCAGTGTGGTCTGTGGTTCAGGTCCCAGACGTCCTGTCCTCATGTCGTCATGTCCCCGCCAAACCCCAACCAGCTGGTACACTCTGTGTGTGTGTGTGTGTGTGTTTGACAAAAGGAAATGCCAGTCGCTCGTTCCCATGGTGACGTCACAGAGCAGCGAGGCTCCTGATTGGTCGCTCAGGCCTCGTTAGTTAATAGCAGAGTGATTGATGGATGGAGCGGTGAGAGAAGCTGGTTTCTCACAAACCCACGCGTCCCTCACCCGTCTGGGGACGTGTCCTCTGCTGTAAGAGCGCCCCCTGTGGACTGAAATAAAAAGCAGAGACAGAAAGACTTCTGAGCTGAAGTTTGTAAAAGCGCTTCTGTTTTAAAACATGAAACACCAGAGACGTCTCATCAAGTGGACAAACACCAGAGACGTCTCATCAAGTGGACAAACACCAGACACGTCTCATCAAGTGGACAAACAAATACAGACCCGACTGAAGCTGTAAAAGTGTTAGAGACACATGACTGAGTGTCCACAGAGACACATGACTGAGTGTCCACAGAGACACATGACTGAGTGTCCACAGAGACACATGACTGAGTGTCCACAGAGACGCACTCATAATCACAACATTACTGTGATCATCGTAACGATACAGAATAAATCACCAGAACTGTATGTTGGTGTCCGTCTCCTCTCTACTGTCCATTTGTCCCTGAAGACGTTCTTCAGGACATTGGGAGCATTAGCAGGGTTCAGGTGTGGAGAACAAACATCCACAGGAAGTGGCCGTCCATCACAGGAAGTGACAGGATGATGACCCGGGCTCAGCTGGACGAGACGGACTAATGAGATTAAACATACACACACACGTGTGCACTCTCACACACACACATACACATACACATACAGACACACACACACACGTGTGCACTCTCACACACACACACACACACACAGACACATACAGACACACACACACACATACACATACAGACACCTACACACACACATACAGACACACACTCACACACACACACAGACACACACACACAGACACATACAGACACCTACACATACACATACAGACACACACTCACACACACATACAGACACACACTCACACACACATATGATGATGTCAGGAAACAAAAGGTTTTACTTCATCATAAAGTCTGAAGCTCTGTGTGTGTGTGTGTGTGTGTGTGTGTGTGTGTGTGTGTGCAGGAGTCATGGGTGTGGTGGAGATGGACACGTTTGGGGACAGACAGACGGACTTTGCCATATGGGACATGACGGACGTTGACTCTGGAGAGTTTCAGGTAAAACACCTGACTGATGATGTCATCGTGATGTCACAGCAACTATAACCACACCCACCAGAGATGTGTGTGTGTGTTCAGGTGGTGTGTGTCTACAACAGCAGCACAAAACAGCTGGTCATGCAGAGTGGGCGGAGCTTCCAGTGGCCAGGTGGGTCACCACCTCCAGACGTCCCAGAGTGTGGCTTCAAAAACGACAAACCGGCCTGCCGCGCACGTACGAACACACACACACACACTCAGCTCATCCAGGCTCCGCCCCCTCACCTGAATGTTCTTCCTGTGTTTTTTGTTCTAACGTCCTCGTCTTCTCTCCAGGTACAGTGTCCATGCATCAGATGGTTGCCATAGTGATCTGCTTCGTCTTCATCATCATCGTTACCGTGACCGTCTTCATCTACAGGTGAGGCTCACACTGTTGTTAAAGGGACAGTTCACGTTTTGTCTCTCACACACACACACACACACACACTGCTGCCTCCATCACTGAGTTCAAAGGTCTCATTTTGTCAATTCGGCTTTTAAAATCCTTTATTCAGACTAACCTCAGTGACACAAAGTGACCACACGAGGCAGCAGAGGACCGGCAGCTAAAATCACTGGTTTTCTCTGTGAGGTTTGGTGTGGGAGAGTGAGTGGTTGTCTCACTTGTCTCTCTGTTGTCTCACCTCACCTGTCTCACCTGTTGTGTGGAACAGGAAGTTGAAGTTGGAGAGTGAGCTGGCAGCTCAGCTGTGGAGAGTGTCCTGGGAAGACGTCCAGATGAGTAACCTGGACAAAGTCCTGAAGAGAGCGTGGAGCCGACTCACTCTGTCCCTGGTACCAGAACAAACAGGAAGATTCATGGATTCATGATTCATTGATTCGTGAATTCATGTATTCATGTATTCATGGATTCATTGATTAATTGATTCATGTATTTATTGATTCATGGATTCATTTATTTATTGATTCATGGATTCATTTATTCATGGTTTCATGATTCATGTATTCATTGATTCATGGATTAATTTATTCATGGATTCATGGATTCATTTTGTTTCTGTGCAGAAAGGATCAAACTACGGCTCCCTGATGACCATGGAGGGAAACTTCCAGATCTACACCAAGACTGGATACTACAAGGTGTGATGATGTCATTGATGATGTCACGATATTGTCAGTGATGATGTCATAACCCCGTTGGTTCTGTCTCCTCAGGGAAACCTCGCTGCCATCAAATACATCAATAAGAAACGGATTGAACTGACCCGGAAAGTTCTGTTTGAACTGAAACATGTAAGACATTCATGTGTTCATGTGTTTCACACTGACCTCATCACCTGTCACTAAGCCCCGCCCCCTCAGCTCACTGTCTGCTGCTTGGTTGGTTGTTAGCCGTGTGTCTGTACGCCTGCACGTTAAACCACGGCGTGCGTCTGTCCCTGCAGATGCGGGATGTCCAGAACGAGCACCTGACCCGTTTCATCGGCGCCTGCATGGACCCGCCCAACATGTGCATCATCACAGAGTACTGTCCTAGAGGCAGTCTGCAGGTACTGCACCTCCACCAAAAACAGCTGATGTCTGTCCTGTGTCTGTCCTTGTCTTTCTTTGTTTTTTCTCATCCTTCTTTGTCTTTGTGTGTCCTCCTGTGTGTCCTCCTGTGTGTCCTCCTCCTCTCGTCTGATTGCTTCTCTTCCCAGTTTCTCTTTGTTTTCTTGGGTGAAAAAGTGTCACATGACTCTTTGTTTACGCCGCCATGTTGTCAGGAACCCTCTACACCTCTTCATGACCTCTGACCCCTGACCACTTTATCCTTCTCTCCGTCAGTTATACAGTTTATTATTTATACCTCTTTAAAAACATTATCTCGTCCTGTTTCTATCTTTTTTCACTGATTTTTGCCCAGTATCATCCCTTCATCCCTTCATCATCTCTCAGCTGCGTGTCTTTTTGCTGCACTCCTCCAACATTCCTTCATACATCAAACACTCGCCCAGTTATACATCAACAGCCTGTCAGCACTGTAACCTAGCAACCTGTAACCTAGCAACATGAGAACAGCAGTCATGCAGCTGTAGGTGGCTCAGTGTGGGCGCTGTGGGTTCAGAGGGTCAGTTCAACCACACCGCCCCCTGCTGACACACACGTTACTGATGAGAAACACAGACAAACATGAACACATGAATGTAAACACATGAAAACTCAGGAAACATCACACGTTTACTGACAGGGGCGTGTCAAGAAACTGTGGGGCCCCAGGCAGAGCTAATAGACACGCTTCAACCATGTGTCTGTGTCTGTCTGTGTCTCATGTGATCATAATGTGTCTCATGTGATCATGTGAAACAGGGTGAACATTAATGTTGTCATCATGACAAAGTGTAACGCAACTCTTTTTTAAAATAAAATCTAGAATAACGTCGGTCGTCGTGTTCAATTCTCATGCTGTCATATGTTTCACTCTTTCATCTTTGTATTTTTAAAGAGTTGTTTAATGTATTCATCCTGGGATTACACCTGAAACTCCTGATGTGTGTATTCATTTGTTTACTTGTTCGTGTCTTCATGTGTTAATGTATTCACCTATTCATATTTTCATGTGTTCACTTGTTCATGTGTTCATGTGTTCATGCTGCAGGACCTGATGGAGAGTGACAGCATTACTCTGGACTGGATGTTCAGATACTCACTCATCAATGACATCGTCAAGGTAACAACACAACATCTTTGTTTCCATGGGAACAGTGACTTCACCTGTTTTTAAATATGGCCACAAGGGGGCTCTGAATCACCTGCGTGTGTGTGTGTGTGTGTGTGTGTGCGTGCAGGGCATGGCGTTCATCCACAACAGCGTCATCGTCTCCCACGGTAACCTGAAGTCGTCCAACTGTGTCGTGGACAGTCGATTTGTCCTGAAGATCACAGACTACGGACTGAAGAGTCTGCGCAGCTGCAGCAGTCCTGAGGACACACACGCGTACTACGCACGTGAGACTGCACACACACACACACACACACACACACACACGCACACACACACACACGTGAGACTACATACACACGCGTACACACGTGAGACTACACACACACACACGTGAGAATACACACACGTACTATGCATGTGAGACCACACGCACGTGAGATTACACACACACACATGTGACACTACTACTACAGTGAGACACTGTGTGAGTCTGTGACTCCGCCCCCTCACACAGGTAAGCTGTGGACTGCCCCTGAGCTGCTGAGGTCACAGTGTCCCCTCCCCTGCGGGACACAGAAGGGAGACGTGTACAGCTTTGGGATCATCCTACAGGAAGTGGCTCTGCTGAGGGGCGTGTTCTACCTCGACGCGCACACACTCACGCCTAAAGGTCAGAGGTCACAGCTCTGTCACGTCTCAAGGCTCCATCATCGATTTAAATGAACAATGAATAATAATGCCCCGCCCCCTCTCCACAGAGATTGTCCAGGCCGTGCGGCAGGGTGAAACCCCGCCCCTCCGCCCCTCCCTCTGCTTCCACAGTCACAGCGAGGAGCTCGGCGTCCTGATGCAGCGATGCTGGAGCGAGGAGTCCAGCGAACGACCCGACTTTAACACCATCAAGATCCTGCTCAGGAAACAACACAGGTGTGTGTGTGTGTGTGTGGTGTTAAAATCACTGATTTTGTCTATGGGGTTTGGTGTGAGAGAGTGAACACCTGAACTGTGCCTTTAACCTTTAACCTTTAACCTATAATGTGCAGTATTGACCTCTCTGTTCAGAGGTTACGGCTCCAACATCCTGGACAACCTCCTGTCTCGGATGGAGCAGTACGCCAACAACCTGGAGGAGCTGGTGGAGGAGAGAACGCAGGCGTACCACGAGGAGAAACGCAAGGCCGAGGCTCTGCTCTACCAAATACTGCCACAGTAACTATACTGCAGTAGTACTGCATCACTGTATCTATACTGCAGTAATACTGCATCACTGTATCTATACTGCAGTAATACTGCATCACTGTATCTATACTGCAGTAATACTGCCGTAATCATTTGTATTGTCAGTTCTGTTGCAGTATTACTGCAGTAATCCTGTGTGTTGTCAGATCTGTTGCAGTATTACTGCAGTAATCCTGTGTGTTGTCAGTTGTGTTGCAGTATTACTGCAGTAATCCTGTGTGTTGTCAGTTGTGTTGCAGTATTACTGCAGTAATCCTGTGTGTTGTCAGATCTGTTGCAGTATTACTGCAGTAATCCTGTGTGTTGTCAGTTGTGTTGCAGTATTACTGCAGTAATCCTGTGTGTTGTCAGTTGTGTTGCAGTATTACTGCAGTAATCCTGTGTGTTGTCAGTTGTGTTGCAGTATTACTGCAGTAATCCTGTGTGTTGTCAGTTCTGTTGCTGAACAGTTGAAACGAGGTGAAACTGTCCAGGCTGAAGCGTTTGACTCCGTCACCATTTACTTCAGTGACATCGTTGGTTTCACGGCGCTCTCTGCTGAGAGCACGCCACTGCAGGTGTGTGAGTCACATGGTCATCACATGGTTTACACAAGGTTCAGGGATTTTACATATTATAATATTAATAATAATCACAACAATAATCATAATAATAATAATCATAATGATGATAATAATAATATTAATCATAACAATAATAATAATAAAAGAGTTTCTGACGTGTTGTTCTCTGTCTCTCCTGTAGGTGGTGACTCTGCTGAACGACCTCTACACCTGCTTCGACGCCATCATCGACAACTTTGACGTTTACAAGGTATGTGCTAACCTACGTTAGTGCTACACTCTCGTGTGTCATGTGAACACTTTCTCCCCGCTGCCCCCAGGTGGAGACCATTGGTGACGCCTACATGGTGGTGTCGGGTCTGCCGGTGAGGAACGGTAAACTCCACGCTCGGGAGGTCGCCCGCATGTCTCTCGCTCTGCTGGACGCTGTCAAGAGTTTCAGGATCAGACATCGACCCGAGCAGCAGCTGCTGCTGCGCATCGGCATTCACAGCGGTGTGTGTCACATGACAGGAGCCAGTAAAGGGCTGGTTCAGGGTTTTTTCCAACAGGAAACAAAAGTTTGTAAACCACTCACTCTCCCACACCAAACCCCATAGAGAAAATCACTGACGTTAACACCACACACACACACAGGAGTTGTTGTTCCACTGCTGCCTCCATCACTAAGTTCAAATGTCTGATTTTGTAAAATTGGGCTTTTAAAATATTTCATTTAGACTTAACTCAGTGACACAAAGTGACCACACGAGGCAGCAGAGGACCAGCAGCTCCTGTCTCCCCGCAGCTAAAATCACTGATTTTCTTTCCTTTGGAACTTTGGTGTTGGAGAGTGAGCAGTTTACAAAGTCTGTCTAACAGTGAGATAAAGACATGATACATGTTTTTAATGTAGCTCAGATATACACACACATATATATATATATATATATATATA